>NW_010228854.1:240063-246721 GCF_000690775.1 Eurypyga helias
GCTTTGAGGTCCCTCCCAACCCAAACCAGTCTGTGATTCTGATTATTCCCTGACCTCTGTCATGACTATCAAGGCACCTTCCAGTGGCAAGTGTCTTGCAGCATCTCCAAGCAAATTCTGGGCTCATAATTAAGCTCTCGATGACCAAGGGGTTTCCCCTGTGCAAGATGAGTGATTCGAAGGTGTAATCCTCAAAGAAGTTCCCCTGCATAGCTCTGCAGGGTGTCCGTTAGCTTGGGAAAGGGAATCTGCTGTGGATCGCAGGAAAAGCATCTTTCAGGGACCGGCAAAATTTGAGACTTTGTAAACACAACTGCAAGGAGTCCTGGGTTTGTGCTGGCAGAGATGAGTTTGTAACCTCCGTGGGGAACGACAGCACAACCCCAGGTGGCCACGGGAGCTGACCCATGCGGGGATGCAGTCACAGGCAGGGAGTTACCTCCTGCCCTTGCTGTGCCTCTGCCTTCCCCACCACAGAGGCTGCGGGAAGTGGCTGTGCTCGTTCAGAGGGGGATCAGGAGAAGCCCTTCCTCTGGGAAATTTGCCCATGGCTTGTTTGCAGGCTCTCGGCTCCAAGCCTCTGAGAAATTACAGTGTTCCCTCTTCCAGAGTATCCTGCCAGCCTCCTTTGCTTACAGCCTATCTGCTGGCTGTTTAATCACCCAGGAAGGGTCGTGTCCTGTGGAGGTATTTGCAGGATTATTCTGTTCAAGCTCCCTCCTCAGCAGAGCAAAATCGGAGCTCCAACAGACTATTGATTCCCAGATGCAGGAGGAAGGAGTTGTGCTCAACTGAGCCTCTGAGCTGCATCACCGTGCCCCTCTATGGTCAATTCAGTGCCTTTCTGCTTGGCCTGGGAGGGATCCCCCCACGGGTAGGGAGCAGGCACCCACTTTGCACATCTCCATCAGGTGCCTGGGATCCTCCCAGTCTCTCAGGGTGCCTGCAGGCAGGTTTCACCGTATCCAGTCTTGGCAACACTGGTCCAGGTTGGGCTCTTATGGGTTTTGAAGGTGCCACGTTGATTTCCAGGGCATGGGATCAGGCTCCCGAGCGCATCAGGCGTTTCCCACTGAGGAGGAGGAGCAGCAGCACCCGTGGTGGTGTGTCTCAACCTTCCTAGCTGTCGAGAGCAGCTCACCAGCTTCCTTTCCATGTTTTATATGTCAGGTACATACTGCAGTGGCTTTGAAGCCATTTGAAATGTGCCCACGTCGCCAGATCGATTGGGTCTCAATAGCTGAAACCTTAAAAATTGCAGTTGTATGTCAAGAGGGGATTTCTGTTCATGTGTCCCAGCCACAAAAGACAAATACAAGATCCCGTAAAGACAAACTGAGATCTAACAGGCAAATACTGTGACCCTTCTGTTAGAGTACTGAGAAAGTGGAGCAAGACCTCCTATTCTCTGTGTGGCACCGGGGTGTTAACAATCGCCCACCTGCCTTCAGCTCAGATGTTGTGATGCTGATAGCTTATTAGCTGTAATGGCCAGAGGCCAACTGGCACAGCCACGCTGCTGACGCGTTCATGTATCAGCGGAGAGACCTGCGTTGCAGCCGGGGAGCTGCTGGGCAAGGCAGCAGTTGGCGCTGGATGCCAACTACCTCTGAATAACTGCTGCTGATCCCCCCCGTCTTCTCAGCCAAGCTCAACAGGGTAAAAACATCGAGTAATTTGTCTTGGGATGTGCCTCTTTAGGGATATGAGGAAATAAATCCATGAGCCAGAGACGTATAGGAAAAGCAGATTTACCCAGATCCTTGGTGACTTCCAAGTGAGGGATCTCAGGCCCAGATTTTGCTAGCAGAGAGGGGAAACAGCCCAGCAGAGCAAAGCAAAATACATTTAATTTAAGACATGCAGCTGGGAAAATGTTTTCAATCAGTCACCGGGAGGCTGACGTTAAAGGAAAACGGGAGTGATTAGTCGTGTTTTAGATAACATGGTGAATTGTGAGGGGAATGTGTCTAGGGCCAAACCTCAGGGCCAGCAGCCAGGCTGCAGGTCCTGTTCCATGGGCTCCCGCTCCCCCAACCCTTGGCTGAGTCGTGGCATCGCCTCTGACAGCTGCTCCATCAGCACCGTGGGGACATCCTTTGGGTCCCTAAAGCTTCCTAAGCCCCCAGGCTGAATTTGCTCTAAGGTACCTGAAGTGAGGAGGAACTCAGAGAAGCAGTGAGGGGTCAGGTTTAAGGTTTGTGATGTGCCCTGTCCGGGCACTTCCAGCCAGACCCAGATTGGGTCCAACACAGAGGAATCCCTTTTCTACCCCAAACTGGCTTCACACCCATGTACGTGGTGCCATGTCTTCTCCTTCCCTCCGCCTCCTGCCGCGTGGCTGCCTTCTGGGGTCAATGGTGCCGAAAATGCTCCATGGTGTCGGGAGAGGCCGCAGGGTTTGCAGTGGTGTTAGTGTGTACGTTCAAATGTCTGCCTCTGTGTGTGTGTGTTCTGGGGAGGTAACAGGAATTTCCAGAAACCCTTGGTACCCTCGGTCAGCACAGCCGAGGACTGACCCATTTTGCCCAGAAGTTGCTCTGGGGAGAAGAGGCTGGGCTGAAATCATCCCTGGGAAAATCAGAGCAGAGCAGTGTGGTGAATGCTGGCTTTTGCGGGGGTAGGTGGGTAATTTCCTGGACCTTACTTTGTCTCTGCAGTGTCCAAGAGTTGGCTTGGTGGTGGGTCACTGATGCCTCGTGTTACTCCAGCCGTAACCTGAGCTCTTCACTCAGCTAGCGCCGCGTAGCTTTGGTATCCCCTTACAGTCACGGGGGCTGCAGACTCCGCGAGATGCCAAGAGGAACATCTGCACCAGGTTTTAAAGCAGATGAGAAGGGGAGTGCTGTAAATTCAGCCCCAAGGTGCCACGTGACCCCATCTCCCTGTCTCCTTGCTTTGCAGGGCGGCGCAGCCTCTCTGAGGCCACAGGACTCCCAAAACCTGCTGACGGTCCGCAAGATCTCCATTTCCCGAATGCACTCCTTGCCCAATGACAGCTACATGTTCCGGCCGGTGATGCCAGCGAAAGCCCCTTTCCCTCTTCACGAAGTGGAGATGGAGACATATCCCTGCAAATCCCAAAGAGGTACTCTTTGTGGAGTTTTCCCTCCCTCCTCCTAGCCAAAGCCGTGGGGACGCGTGGTGGTTAGGTGGGGAGCGAGCAACCCGCGCCGAAGAGGGCTTGCTCGCTCCAGCTGGACGCCAGCAGCAGGGCTGCAGTTTCCCACGTGTGTTTTCACCACGTGCCTGCGTTTTCCCTGGAGAAAGCTGGTGGCTGGGGCGCCTGACTGGTGATGAAGGGGCTCCCGAGCAGTGTCAGAGGCGCAGAGGACAGGCTGGTAGCTGAGGGAATGGGTACAGGGTGCACAATTCTGCTGCCATCAGCCCCGACATCGTGCCTACGGATCAATAACATCACCGTGGGTAAAAGCCGGAGTCGGTGTTGCTTCCTGACAGAGCTCCTTTACAGCTGTTCTTCCAGGCAGCCTTCAGGCTCAGAGCAGTGTCTTTTTGAGCACAGCACATGGAGTTCAGAGACGCCGGGGTTTCTCTGGGAGCATAAGGATTAGAAACCACTCTCCAGTGCCCGCCTAGCCCTGCCTGGTAACGAATCCTGCGGAGAGACCCCGCAGCCAGGGAAGCGCGGGCTGCGCAGAGCCTCTGCGTATGCATTTACCCAACTGCAGCCAAATCCATTTCCCCTAAAAGGCCTTTCTCTCTCTTTCGTTGTGCGAGTTGCTTTGAAGGGGAAATCAGACGGGAAAGAGCGGCCTCCCTAAAAGCACGCGTGCTTCTCGCGCCGCTCCCGAGGACTTGCCAGCCTGGTTTCCTTTGATGCGAAGTTGTTTGAAATGCAAGAGCTGCTTGGCCAGATGAGCCGTGGGTTGGCAAACCTTGGTGGGGCTGGCAGGATCTGCTCTGATTTCCTTGGGTGAAGTAATTCGATATTTGTTCAAACTCTCTGGATACCGGTTAATGTTCTCTGCTCACTATTTATTATTATTTCACCTGCAAATTCTTTTGCTAAGCAACGAAAACAGAGATTGAGTTTCATGGCTGGACTACTGGGGATGGTTTTCATCTCTGTAGTGGGTGTAAATCAGGTTTTATACCAGTATAAAACTGCTGTGATGTTGGCAGGGGTGGGTAGAACGGACCAAGAGTTTCCTCATTTCCCAGATTTCCTCCCAAGAGCCCTTGGGCGATGGGTATGACAGGAGTTTGCTTTTTACCTGGTCTGGTAGGTGTTGTGCTGTGCTGCTTCTGAGCTGCCCAGGCTCTGATTTAAGTCTCAGTCCCATAAGTTACGTGTAGGTAAAACCGAGCATGGAGACACTCACATTAGCATTTGTGTTTTCATGGACTTCTCAGTGTCAGTTACGGATTTCCGGTCCTCTCCCAGTACTTTGGTGACTACACCAGTCACCCGTGAGATGACTGGGCCTTGTGTTAGTTTGGGCATAGATGCAGTTTTCTGATTTACTAGAAAAACAAGACAAAAATACACAAATCCAGAGATATTCAGTGTCCCTGAGTATGCAGTTTAGAGAGGTTTTTGGTTTCCTATAGGAGAGCTAGGTGGCATGTTTCCAGGAGAAGGAAATTCCAACTAAGGACAGGGAGGAGAGCGCAGGGGTTTGATTTTATGACCATGTTTGTGACAGATTTTTCTGACAAAGTTTTTCTGCATCATAAAAAACCATTCTGTAAAGCCGTGTTTAGCACATGAGCAGCAGAGGCTCATGAAACCCTGACTGTGGGAGAGCCCAAGAACGAACTAGGGAGAAGTGGGGCAGGTTGGGGGGTGGGAAGCTCGCTGCTCTGCTCTTTGTGCAGCGTTCTGGAGAAAAGCTCCCTAAGAAAAATGATTAAACACTGACTTTTCTTTCTTCCCGACAACAAATCTCCTTCTGAAATGCAACTGCAGTCTGTCTGGATGGCTTTTGTCATGGGTTCAAGTTCCATGACCTCAGGGCGAGATCTCTTGAAGTGATGGATAGCCGTGTTTTCAACATGGAGCAGCAGTGTAGAAACAGACGTTGGGCTTCAGGCTAATGAGGACAATAAATCCTGCAGCCGAAAAAATAAAATAGCCAAGGATCTTTCAAACAACGCAGAACTGCAGGAGAGCGGCACCACGAAGGGGCTGGGGAGGAGGGATTGTCTTTAGGCTCAGCCAGGGGACCAGGAGCCTTCAGGATGAGAGTGATTCCTGCCCGCTACGTGAGCTCGGAGGCTGGCAAAGCCCTCGGAGGGGTCTCCACGCTGGTGGTCGGACCACGTTCGGTCAGGGTCTGCCTCATGGACGGGCAGCGGTGGTGGCGTTTGGGCTGCAGTGAGCGGGCACGCTGCTGTGGGCGTGCCAGTGGCGTCTCCTCCTGGAGAAGTCGGTGGGAGGGTGCTGCCTGGCAGCACTGCGAGCACAGCCCTGGTGTGCAGACCTCCCCGGTCCATGTTCTGTGAACAGGCAGCATTCCTTTACAAATCCACCTAGGCAATGCTCCTGGGAAAGCAGCAATGGCAGGGTTGCACATGCAATCCCCCTCCTGCCCTTCCTTTGCTGCCCTGTGGTCTTGGGGGCTGCCATCCACCCTGAGTGTCACAGGAGCTGCTGGAGAAGATTCCTGTTACGGGAACAGAACATAGAGGCTGTGAGCATCGTCTGTAACGGGCAGTATCCCGGAGCGGGCAGAGCCACACGTAATCCTGCGGAATTGCAGAGGAGCCTCCGTCTGTAACCCCCTGCCATCCCCGATCCGATACAGCCAAGTATTCAAGAGACAGGACAAGGGACATCTGGGGTTTAATCCTGGCACTGCCCAAGGGTTAAGCTGAGGTTTGGGATTTCAGCCAACCTAGCCAGGCTTTTCCTTTCCCCTCCTGCATTTACCTCCCTCCTGGAGTCTGTGGGCACCGGTGCTGCCTCAAACCTCCACACCTCCATGCCAGCGGTCCTGATGACTGTTCTCTTCCTGTTTCCTAGGATCCATCACTTCCATCCGCTCCCAGCCTGTGGGAACATGTTCCTCTCTGAGAGTCCCATCGGAGTCCTTCCAGCTGGCAGCCCGCTCTCCCAACCCAGACGGCCGTCACCGCTCGAAGATCCTTCCCCCCCACGCTGCACCCCGATCTCCTACTCTCAACAAGCTGCTGTGCAGACAGGTGAGAGGCCAGGCGCCGGCAGAGGTAAACTCCTTTGGGATCCTTCCCTTCTTTTCCAGTTCCCTCTCGGGTTTTTTTTCTAGGAGCTGAGGCAGAATAATTCCCCTTTCTAGAATAAAACGTTTCTGGTGCCATAAACTTTCATGTACTCCAGTCTCAGCAAGTGACACTGAGGAAGTCCCTTTTTACCAAATTTCACCTTTTTGGTGTACTTTTCTATGGAAGAACTGCTAAAACGGAGAGAAGGCGACCAGTTTGGTTCTGCCAGGGCCGTGAGAAGCCCAGTGCCGTGTCACAGGTTGCCCTGACGCAGGATTTGGTGCTGGAGCACATCCGAGACGGTGCAGAAAGGCCCAGCAGATACCAGCCCCGTACACACGGGCTCTGGGTTGGGTCTGCTGGCTGGCAACACCGCGTGCCCCTGGCACGGCGAGGGTCTGACGGGGGCGGGCACATTGGGGCGGGGATGGGGCGGTGTGGGGCGCGTTAGACC
>NW_010228855.1:0-50153 GCF_000690775.1 Eurypyga helias
CCTCTAATATATAATAATATATATATATTTGTGGCATATATTTCTCTCAGGTACATCAGAAAATGCCTGGAAATCTATGAAGAGTAGAGAGTAAATGTCTTGGCACAAGTGCCAGCTCCATGCAAAGTCTTGTAAGCAGCTCTGCAAAAATCTTTTCACAGCCTTTTTTTTTTTTTTTTATCTAGGATGGAGATATCTCAGCTAGTAATATATATAACGCCATGTGCTGGGTATATATTCAGTTCTGTACATACACAGCTCACCTGTGAAGTGATCCAACGTGTCTGTGCACACTCCTGTCTGTTATTATAAAACAATAAGGACAGTGATCAACAGTGGCTCCTGTGCTTTGCTTACATGGGTGGGCAACAGGGACAAACTGTCTCCTCCGTGACCCACCCTAACCACAGCTCTAAGGAAAGGTGAGCATGAGCCCAGGTTGCGGGCTGAATAATTTTTCCAGTATGCCAAACCCAATCCATGGTCTGCAGGTAGGATGTGCTGGGTCTGCACAATCATCATCCACCATCAGCAGAGGAAAACTGACGGGACCTGGGCTTGTAGCCCACAAAACCAAAGTGGGAGCTGCAAGCATCAGCAGTTGGCAGCTGGTCTGTGCAAAGACAGGGCCTGGCTCTGTGTTGGCAGTGATTTTTCAGGCTGGAGTGAATATAAATACCAACACAGCTGCTGTTGTTCTTGTGTGGGGCTGGAATGGGTCTTGAGGGGAGGAGGGAGGTGTGCAAAGGGGAAGGCGAATGCAAGCAGACACATCATCAATGGTTCATTCCCATCGCAAGCTAAGATCATGTCTGAGAGCCTGTGAAACTCACAGTTCCCCTGCTAATTATAGCACTGATGCTGAGGACAACAGCTCCCACTGACATTCGTCACATTGGTTAACTCTGCTGCTCTGTTGTGTCTGGAGTTGCTGAACATCTCAGGGTGGACTCTGGGGATGGTCCCTCTCTCCCTTTTCCTATTATCTGTGTCTTCTCTTTCCTAGTTCCTTTCCTGGCCTTCTTACTGCATCTCTTTCTCTGTCTTTCCTTTCTAGTCAGCTCAATCATTTGCTTGCTGTGAGTGATTAATTGCTGGCTTTGGAAGGCAGCTCGGCAATGCAGACCATTTCGTTGGTGACTTAGCAAGCTGTCAAGGTGGTGTTTAGTGGAAACACAGCCCCATGAGCCACACACCTGAAACACAGGTGCTGAAGCCTTGTGCTGATGGCCAGAACTGAAAAGGGAGGTGGGGAGAGGATCAGGATCCGTTCCAGAAAATGAGCAGCTATGGGAGATTCATGACCCAATCTGAATTTCAGAGTGAGATCAACAGTTTACTCCTCTCTCGTTTCCACCTGTAAAGTGAAGGCTATTTACAGAAAGTCCAGAGATTTAAATACTGCTAAAGGCTTGACCCTTCTTATTGTCCAGTGGTAATGGGTTCAACCCTAGGAGGTGACCTCAAGGTCAGGAGAATAAGCCATTTTGATAAAAGCAGATTCTTTGATCACTAGGACTGGGAAAAGCAAGGAGTCCACGTATGGTGACATGGATACGGTATGAGGTGGAGGATCTCATACTGGTGTGTTATCACCACCTTTCTAGCTACTGATAGGGTTACTATGGGGAACATTAACGCCATCTCAGCCAGACCCAACACAGCATCACACCCATTGATCTTTGGAGGCCAAATATCCTTACAGTTTCACACAGGCTACTTCTTTTTTAACTGTCAAAGTCTAGGTCTTTGTTGAGCATCAACGAACTGCAGGTCTAACATACTGGTGCACTGATGAATGAGACATCAATTTGTGCAGTGGAGAGGGGGCTTAGTCTGAAAACCCTCTGTCAGGAGAGCAGGGAACCAGTCTGACTCTGCCACTGAATGGCAGTGAGTTGGCTGTTGCTTTCTCCCCTTTCCATATGAATGGGAAGCCATTACATGAGAGCATGTTCTTCTATTCTGTAGGGGTCTGGCAACATAGACTCAGATTTCAAAGGAAGTCTCAGGCACTTCTGCTAAATAAGGGCAAGAAATATCCCCCTATGACCTTGAAGAGTTCTTGCAGGGAAGACTAGAAACACAAAAGCAGCAAGAGAAAGTTAAAACATAAAAAGCTCAGCTCAAGATATTAATAGAAAAGATGTTATTTGACTGTATAAATGAGCTTTACCAGAGTTACAGATTAAGGGAATATAACTGGCACTAATGGACACCACATCTCCTCTGCTACATAATCCAGGGAGCATTCTCTAACCCTGAGTGAAAGTGGCACAACCCAACCCCTGTGCTCATGCCAAAATGTTTTCCACACCCTTAGGCTTCCTGGTAGGAAAGGTCCTTGACACATCTCCCAGACATTGTCAGGAATAATGCTGCTGACAAGGGCCAAAAACATGCTAGGTATTGTCCTGACAACTAAACAGTATGGGTGACCAAGGCTGGTGCTCGAATCTATGTCCCAGCCTGTTCAGTTTACTAGCAACATTACTGCTCTAGCTCCAGACCCTCAGTCTGGAGACCCTAAGAGATCTGTGATCTCTGTCAGCTTACCTTGAGGGGGTTTTTATGCAATCTTGGTGAGTATTTATCCATCCACCTTCAGGTTTCTCCTTTCCTGCTTTGCTGTAAGTTCATTAGCTCTTCACTTGCTTTCTTCTCTAGCTGTTCCCCTGTTAATGGCTTATTTTGGGCATCATAACTCTTAAGACACCTGAGGCGGTGTCACCTGAGAGGTGAATCTCACTGATGTCTCCAGGGCAGACTGAAATTCAGCACTTTTTATAACACTTTGTAATGATGGCCAAGAAGCTGAAATCTGTATTTTTGCTCAATCACTGGACAAGCCCAGAGATGACACAGCTATTTCACAACCAGCCCCCTGGTTATGCTATAACTGACTCAGAAAGCCTAGTTACAACATAATT
Source organism: Eurypyga helias (assembly GCF_000690775.1). Lineage (NCBI taxonomy): Eukaryota > Metazoa > Chordata > Aves > Eurypygiformes > Eurypygidae > Eurypyga > Eurypyga helias. The sequence continues at coordinate 2,931 of NW_010228855.1, forward strand.
ACTTTTCTTGAGCTGGTGACGACATGAACAGAATTGGCCCATGGGCAGAACTCATCCAGATCCCTTCAATTTCATAGCAGCATTGAAATATCATTTGGAAGGGATCTGAAGATAATCTAGCCCAGCCTGAGCTTGAAGCAGGATGTTTGCCAACACTACATCAGGTTAGCTGAGACTGTTTAACCACGTCTTGGAAACCCCTGAGGATGGAGATGCCACCACCTTTCTCACCTTTATGAGGAGTCTCTCCCAGCTCCTCTATCCCCAGGTGAAAAAGAACTTTTTCTTTATGTCTAGGCTGAACATCTTGAGCCACAATTTCTCGCCTTTCCCTCTGTTTCCAGGTTATTGGGAAGCTTGCCTCCGAGACACATTGAAAATTTAACAAGTAGTGATGTTGCAGCTCAAAAGCTGGGGAAAAACCAGAGGCAGAATTTGACTCCAGTGCTATGCTGGAGGTGACAGGAGGGTTAGGAGGAAGGGCTTTGAGGCTATGAACAAATAAATTGAGCAACAGGACTGATGCAACAGAAAAAGAAATGCCAGGGGAAAGATGCACAGAGAGAGGCGATGAGAATGACTTTGTAGCAACAGCAGAGGAATCTCGTAGTGGTCAAAGCCAGGGAGAAGGATGCAGTAAGAATACATATCCAAGATGATGAATTTTAGAATCCTTACACTAATTTCCAGACTAAATTTATTCCCAGCCCATTTATACCCATTTGTTCTTGTTCCCCCACTGTCCTTTAACTTAAATAGCTCTTCTCTCCGTGTGATTTTTACCTCCCCAATTTATTTATAGAGAGCAACACATCTTTGTGCTAGGCTAAACATACCACACTCTCCTAGTCTCCTCACGTTTGATTGGCTTGCTGTCCACCTGGTAACTGCAGGAGCCCTTTACTATGTCTGCTCCAGTTCAAATTCACCTTTTTTGGACATGTAGCACAAGAACAGTCTATGGTATGCCAAGGGAGATCTTCTCACATGCTATTAACACTTCACTAACTTCACTGTAAATAGCTTTCATACTGCGTACAGCTATTGTGTTCTGCTTTTCCATAACTGCATCACACCAACAGTGCCTAATAGTGCCATGATGAACACATGCATCCACATCCTTCTCCTGCAACTTCGTTGTTTCCAGAGGATGAGCCCACAGCTTAAAGCAGCTATTCCTGTTATCAGTCTCTAAGTGCTTGACTTTGTACTATTAGATTTCATTCTATTTCTATTACTCCTGGGCTTAAGGTCATCCAACTTTTCTTGTGTATTTATACCAAGAGCCTTATAAATATGCAGATTGATAGACTGGATAACTTTTAGCCTCTGGATTATGGGATAGTCTTGTTGAATCCCAGTCCTTCCATCTAAGGCAGAGTTGTAACAGAGTAAAGATCAGACGTGTAGTGTGATTTTCGTCCCCTTCTTCGGAAATGTCTGGCATTAGCTGGTAAAGGATAAGAAACAACAGGTGAGGGGCCTTTTTGCTATGAAGCAACAGTTCTCCTGCTCCAAACTTGTATATGAGCAGGATAGAATAAATTCAGAAAGGGCTATGGTAGCTAGTGGATAAGGGCAGAACTAAAATCAGTCTCAATAGAAAGTATATATTTATTAACAGGGAACCAAACACATCACTTATTGGGAAAATCACTAGATCCACATCTAGCCGTCCTGATAAATGTGCTTTTCACAGACTAAACATGTAGCGAAGCAAACCAGCAGTCTTTTCTCTTTTAAATAATATTATTTCTTCATCTTTTATTCTAGTGAGTTTTGGCTTGTCCTCATTACGCTGCCCTCTTCCTCATGTTCTCCCATTGCTTCACTGTTCCTTAGCTTCTTTGTTTAAACAAATCTGCTGGTCTCCTACTACACCATTCTGCCTGTCAGGCAGGACTCAGGAAAAGCATTTACACTCTATTCTGAGTTTCAGTGACCTCAGGACAGGAAGATTTTCCTAGAGGATCAGTGATGTCTGCCATGTAGAAAAACGGGACAGCTGGAGATATAGGACCCTCTGGATTGGAGGCAATTATATCCCACAGATGCTCAAAGTATGGAGTACACCCAAGTTCGCCACCAGGAGACCCACGCAGGAGTGTTGAAGCCAGTCCCAGGGGCATTTCTGCAAATGGCCAAGCTGTTCCCCTTGGGATGCCATGGGAAGGTAGGATGCTACAAAGGAGAGGATTGAGGAGATCTCTGTAAGGGAAAACAAACACCTCTGTATACAGCTGGTGTGAAGAAAACTATAAAAAATGTCCAAACTTCAATTTTTCTGAACTCTCTCATTCATCACATGAGTAATTATTCCACCTTACTTCCTCAGACTGACAATGCACCTGCACCTGATGGGAAATTGCTCTCCAGACGTAGCAGCATTTCAGCTGTGGCAAATGATTGTTCTCTATGATTTTTCCAAATGGGAAAAAAAAACTCCTTCGAGCCACTTTTCTGGAAGACTGTGTAACAAGTTAACAGGGTTGGGAGAAGCTGCCGGCAATTCTCAGCTCTGCAGCTTTCCACTTGAATGCTCTGCAGCTGAGCTAATAGTCAGCAAAGCGCTTCGATGGATACCGAAACCATTTGCACTTTTGATGGGAAGAGTGAATGGAAAAGAGAATGCCGCTGCTTTTTTTCGTCATTCTTTCTTTCTTTGTTTCCTTTCTGCTGCTGTTTTTCTGTTTTTAAAATGGGGGCTGGAATCTGGTGACCCCTTTTTGCTGGTCTCTGCCATGTGCTGGGCATGCCTCAGTCTTGTGAAAACTACCTTGCTTCCCTCTCTGCTCAGACTTCCTCAGGAAAAAAAAAGGTTAAAAGAAAAAAAAAAAAAGAAGAAAGTCTCAAATTTTGTTTGCTTTAGCTGTTTTGGAGATTTTCAGGTGAAATACTTTAAGCAGAGAAAACCCATTTTTACTGCACTGCAAGTATTTCTAAGTGAGGAACATTCCACCAAGCTGCTGTTGGCAGAGGGTTTTCCACCTGATTTCCTACCAGTTCAACACACGGCTGGTCAGGTGGCAGACCCTCCAAAACCCTAAGAGGCTCCACTGGGCTATTTAGACTGTCTTTAGTCATGATATATCAATGTTTATGATGACCACTGGACATGCAACCAGGGTCCAGGTCTGCCCTTTGGATTAAGCTTTGATTACCTGTCAAACCAGAGCTTTCAACAAGTTATCAGCTAGTGTCAGTGAGATGTTCAGCACATTCCCACCCTGACAGTGACTCTGTAAGGTTACATGTGAAGTAGTACCGGACTCAAGATAAGGCCCTGTTACCTTTTTTATACTATTTTCTTAGAAGTATATTAATATATTATGAAACATTGACTTACTCCACTTATTGCCGAGTTCTTTCCAACCACAAGATTTGCCTCAGTTCTCTTTGTTTTCAATTTTGTCCCATCCAGCTCCTTTTTTTTTTCTTTCTTTTAATTTTAACTATCACTCCTCCTTGTTCCTCTCTCATTTCCTCTCCCAAACAGAAGAAGAATTTAAATTGCAACTGGTCGCAGATGTAAAACCAGCAAGAGCACGCTCCAAAGACACTCTCTTTTATTGGGTTCATCCAGAGGTCAAAGAGGTTGGCTGCAGGACAAGACAGAGCAAAAAACCCTACCCGAGCCCTACTGTGTTATCATCATCCCACTTGGCCGCAAGCAGAATGGGACAGGGGAGGTGGAGGAATGCTGCTCCACAGCACTACTTGCACAGACTCAGGATAAAGAGGCACCTCCAAGACTTGGCTTGGGCCACCACAGTTCTTGGGGTCACCCAGGGAGAGAGGCTGGCAGCCAGGCTGGCGAGGGAACAGGCAGGGCAGCCAGGGAGGGTGGAAGGAGGGAACGTGGAAGAGACACCAGCCAGCTGTCTTGAATGTGCTCAGTGGTTGCAGTTATGCCAGGGGTATGTGAGGAGGCAGCTCTGCTGCCAGGTGCTCCTGCCATGGGGCTGCACAGTGTGCCAGCTGGTGGAGTGGGAGAAGGGGGAAAGCAGGACAGAAGGAGAGGGAGAGGTGATATGGAGGAGATGGGTGCCAGGGTGGTCTCTGGTCCCCGAGGTGGGATGGTGGAGAGGAAGCTCCCAGGAGTAAGACTGACAGCCAGAGGTACAGGCAGAGCAATTCCCTTGCCTGGTCCTATCAAAGTGGCCCTGCCTGCCCCAGAATGTAATGAGCCATAGATCAAAGACTGTGATGTCCCCAGTTTCCATCAGATTACCCATAGCTTGAAGAGGCAGACGGCACAACAACAGTTCAGCAAGGAGCCTGGTACCCTGGCTGAGGAGCAGAAAACAGAGAGAATCTGGCAAAAGCCAACTGCTCATGCAAAGTTTTCAATATCTTATCCAGAAGAAACACTCATGAAATGCAAATGCCCATTCACAAAGTCTCATCAGGAAATGAAGATGAGGACGATCACCTTCCTGGGCAGCTTGATAACACCAAGGAAAGATGGCAACAGGGTTGGGAAGAGCATCCCCACCATTCACTAATTGCAAGAGCATCAGATGTACATGAGGAAGAACATCCAGCTCAGATTTGATCTCAGTGCTAACTCACTGCAGGGGAAAAGCTTGCAGAGCACCACACGGGAAATGAATACCCTTGGGAGTAGACATCTACAGGGGAACTTCGGGCATTCAGTGGAAATACACCATCACAAGGGAAAAATGGAAAAGCGATTCCCTGGCAACCTGTCTTCAGCCTGAAAGACTTCCCCAGTGAGGCCATCAAATAAGAACTGACCAGGGGGAGGAATTGCACATGTCCATAGGGAACCCCAGGGTGAGCAGAGGAGGCTGGAGCGAAAGAACCGCAGAGCAATAAAATTCAAAGTCAGGAAGAATCAGAAGCTAGACAAATGACTCGGAAGTGATTTTACGCCAGTATTCACATACAAATGGTGAAAGAATAAACATTATAACTAGAGCCCATCATATATAGGATGTTATTAGTCTGTAAATCTCATAATGAGACCCTCAGGTTGCTCTATGAAATTGATAGAAGCCCATGAACGCTGTCTGATCACTGCACCTGTCATGCTGTCAGCTCTTTAATTCAGAAACATCCTAAGTCATCTGTCAGGCTGAAAAAAGCTGTGATGTTGACCATGAAATTCAAAAACACTTTCTCTTTCAGTATGTCCAGGAAAAGCCAAGCACTGCGATGGTCCTGGAGTGCTTTCTCACAGGGGGACCTCAGCTCGGTTCCTGCTTCTTTCCATTAAATGTCAAGATCAGAAAAATCTACCTTCAATAGATAAATCTCAGCAACCTTCAGTGTCATCAAGTGAATTCCTTCAGCTCCAGATGACTCCAAAAGGAGTGTTGGCTGCCTTGCCAAAGTTAGCCTTGAATTGCTCGCTTATTGGAGCTTCCTTCGAAAAGAGTGTCCTACAAACTGACAGCACTTGGTTATGAGATGCTTGTCTTCATAATCACATTTTACTTAGCATAGTTTTATCCTATTACATTGTGTTATCAACCCTAATACTACCCTGATCTCTTTGAGTTCCACAACCCACTCATTTACAAAAAAATAAAGCTATCTATCTTTCATCAAGTTATCTATGGCAAGAGTCTATGAGAGTTGGTGAAATAGGACTCAAAGACCCATGGTCTATTGAGACCTCCAGGGTAAGGACACTGGCTTTGACTATATTTTTGTACCACTGAGATATTTGTGCTAGATAAGATCGTCAGACAAGCAATAAATGATAATAGGTCTGTTTTGGAAACAAAGCATTTATTAAAACTGGAAGGAACTTGTTTCATTTAAAATAAAACAGAATTAACAGTTCAAATATTATTAACAATTTTGAAAGACATACAATTATTGAAAGCTATCTCTGTTTTGCTAGCTGAAGTTCTGCTTGGAATTTTCCAGCTTTAAAATAAATAAATAAATAAATAGATAAATAAAGTCTTCTGTTTTCCCCACTCTCAAAAATTAACAGTGTGAATCCCATAATATTTTTTCTGAAATTTGTAACTGTCTCCTCAATGCATTCTCATTCTACCCCAATTCTTTTGTTATCCTGAATAGAAATTTATTTTTAATAGAATCTTTTTCACAAAGCCGTGATGCCCAGGTTTGGTGATCTATCCCCAAACTCAACTTTGCACATTTTTAGTAAAACAAGACTTCCAGAAAGTAGTAAGCACCAGTGAGAAACTTAGAAACCAAAAGACTCTATTCTTAGCCAGGAGGCTTTTGATCTATCTCCATCTACTGATGATAACAAGTGAGCTACTCTCATCAGGACTCAAATTTGCACATTTTTAGTAAAACAAGACTTCCAGAAAGTAGTAAGCACCAGTGAGAAACTTAGAAACCAAAAGACTCTATTCTTAGCCAGGAGGCTTTTCCATAGGATAAATGACTTAAAAGAGGATGTTTATGTAACTTAAAGAACACATGATGAAGGTAAGATAACACTATTCACTCTGGGAAATAACAATGCTGCATAGGAAAACATGACTATGATATCAAGCCACTAAATAAAACAGGTTTTCATATGCACAAAAAAGACATGAGGGGAAAGGAATTCAGTTTAACTGAAAGTGTAAATGAAGACTGGACTTCATCAGGTACCAAAATTAATACATCTATTGTAGACTGTCATGTGAAATCCTGAATAAGAGCCTCTTCGCTGAGATTTCATGGGCTTTGGATAATCCGTTTGGAAAACGAACCTTTTGCTTTATTGTCCTCCAAATTGACAAGCTCTGTGTGAGTCAGGGGAAGAGAGAAGAGGTGGTTTTCAAGAGAAAAAAGACTAAAAATAATCTGTACCAGATCTGCAAAAAACTTTCAGTAGGCAGCAATAAATGTCAGATTGGCAAGGCACCTGTGTGTTGGGTAAACTGTCCCACACTACTGAATCCAGGAGAGGAAATTAAAATCAGGCAGAGACAGGTTTTCTGCGGAGATGACTATCTGGTACAGGTGCCACCAAGATTTTTGTCCTGCAGAAGGCGTGAAGCAAACTTTTTTCCTGATTTAGGGGAATCAAGGGACACAGAAGTGTCAAACCTTGGTGTTGTGAAGGTGGTGTTGGAGTGGAAACACATCCCCATGGAGGCACTCTGGATTTTCTATGTAATGTCAGATCTCAAACTATGTGTCTGGGAAAAACAATGTTGTTGAGCTCCAGACAATTATCACTGCAATTTTTGCAATTTTGCTTCTTCAGGTAAGGTTTATCTTTCCTCGATTCACCATTGTGATGCACATGGCATATTAGGCCCAAAGGCATGAAAGAAGAAAGGAAAGAGATCATATATAAGGCAGCACACTTCCCAGATAATCCAAGGTGCAATGCCTGTATCAGAAAATTCTGGGCTAGCCGGAGTTAAACCACGAAGGAGATAAGCAGTGGAAGAAGGAGAAAAAGCTAAAGGGAGGAACTTCTAGGAAATGCTCATATAATCCATCATACTGCTTTCCAACCCAAAAAGCCAAAGAACAGGTACAGAAGGATCTTTTGTATCTTTTTCCTGTTACTGATTTTCCATAGTGCAGGCACTGAGGAGGCAGAAGCATTGTTCTTCAACACAAATTATCTAGGTCCTTCTCCCTTTGATCTGTTTCACTTTTCTTTCTGGGTAAAAGGAACAACAATGAAAACAGCTTGTCTCCCCATTCCCTCACTGAACAGCAGCAGCAGCACAAAACTACACCCTTGGTTTGCAATGGGACTTTGATTCCCAGGTGCGTATCCTGCCTCTGCCGAAGATGAACATTATTTCCACTTTGGAGAAGGGGTCACTGCTTCACTGAATAAGAGGACTTATTCCCTCAAAGGTTTCAGCAGAGCCAGGAAGAGCCAAGGCAATTTTGCCTCCCTGTCCAGCTCTGTTTTGCCTTATTTGAACATCCTTCTTTCAGTCTGTAAACTTTTTTTGTGTTTGGCTGGATTAGCCAGTATTAGTCTTGGTGACAGACAGTGCAACCTATAATTTTCCTATCCTCTGCTTCCCAGAATTCACCCACCATCCATCCCCTGACTGGTTCCTTGGCAGATGAATGTGGGGTCAGAGTGAGATGCCAAAAGGACTTTGCTTTGAGGAACATTCTGGAAGAGGAGATAGATCTTGCACAAAAAAGAAAATGGGTAGATAATCCCAGGCATTGTTATCAGTGTTGGGGAGGCCTATGAAGGGAGAACAACCAGGGTGTAGGGCCAGAGGGAGGACTGGAATTTCTCTTCTGTCACCACTGGAGGTGATATGCTTGACTGCAGCACAAAGCAGCTTCCATACATCCACCCCTCTCCCATCCTCTAGCAGAAAGTATGCCTTCACTTATCTTATTCCCCCAGTGCATCACTTTCTGCAGAAAGCCATAAAGAACAGAGCACTGCTGAAGGTGGAGAACCCTACATGGTCCTGACAGGGGGACCTGAGACATCCATTTTGTTCTTTGGTACCCAAGCAGGGGCAGGAAAACTTTCAGTTGTTCTACACAAAAGAGAGAGTGGTGAATTGCTCTTAAATGAAACATTCCTTCTTGGGACAGACTGTGCTTTGGCCGTGGAACAAAACCTTGGTCTCCAGCGGCTTTGATATCTCCTTGTTACTTTAAGTTCAGATGCCAACAGTATACTCTGAACACAATAAGTAAAATTCACCCTGATCAATAAGTGAAATTCACCCTGACAGCACTGAGCTGTCTAATGTCCAACCCAGCCTCTTAATACCATCTTACTCCCTGATGCCTCAGCTGCAGCCAAGTCATCTAAGCAGTTTTCCCATTTCTTGTCCTTTTGATTCTCTAATTTCTGTGCTTTCTTTCACAGTGACAATCCCATCCGATATCTTCTGTTGGCTCCATCTAATGAAATCCCAGACTGTCTTTTTTTTAAGAGACATTGCCATCAATGTAAGCATAGGCTTATATAGATACAGACATATACACCTACAGGTGCATTTGCACAGGTTCATATGTGTAAGGATGGCTCCACAGATAAATTCACCCACCTTGGTGATCCAGACTGGTCCTGTTATCTCCTGACTCCCCAGTTTCTCTCCCTCTCACAGAATTTCCTTCCACACTACTCATTCTAACATATGGCTCATTTTACCCTTGCTTCTGTAAGATGCCACTCATACCTGGTTAGTACCATAGCCAAGGAAAATATCATTTTTGCATGTTCTCTTTTCTTTCAAACAACTCATTGCACATATATGTGGATGATACGCACTATTCCTTATTTACCCAAGAGAATGCGTTCTCTTTACAGACACTCCCTTCCCCAACTGCTAATTAAAACAAGATGATCAACGTGGCCATCACATCTAGCACTCTTAAGATCTGCTAACATTTTCTCTGTGTTTTTCCATCCAGATTTTTCATGGTTCCTCAGGACACCTGTTAGTTTCATCAGGAGATGTTTGTCTGGCTAACAATGCTCATCCTCCTAAAACGCCAGCTTGAGGACACTCTTTTGAAAGTTCAGACTGTTTATCTTTCAAGGGAGCTGCTTATTCAGAACAAGCTAAGAAAGATGATCCAAACTTGGGTCTGGTATGAATTTAGTAAAGCAGGATGCCTCTGTTTGGGCTATCTGAAATTCAAGATCTGCTCAGTCTTGAACTTGAGACTGTTTGTCATCCAGAAGTGGATTTAAGTCTAGACTGCTTGATCACCTCAGAATGGTAGGTGATCACATCACTGGTCTTTTGATCTGATCCTCATTCAAGAGCTCTGCACATGGGAACAGCAGCTTATAAATCAATAACAAACAGGGATAACGAGAGGCACACACTTTGTCATTCTTCCCTAAATCCACTCTCCTTATTAAGCATGGAAAAGTTCTTGGACTTCTCACAACACATGAGGGAAGCTCCATGGAGACTCTTGGATTTGTACTGAAAGAGCAAGAAGGGAAAGTCCTGAAGTTTTGGAATTTTTCTGCATGCTATTAATAATAATAATTCATAAATCAACAGCGGTCGAAGGGTCATGCAGAAAGAGTCTGCTGCCTGGCTATATAAGAGACTCCTGTGTGGGTGTGAGAACCTCTCGAAATGGCAAAGGACTCTGGAAACAATGAAGGAGAAATGAATTACATTTTTTTTGGCAGAAATAAAACATCGGTTCCATCCCCCTCTTTTTTTTTTTTTAACAGAAATAGATACTTCAAAAAAATAAAACCAATAATATTTTTCTCTTGACTCCAAAAATAAAGCACTTGAATATCCAGAACTTGCCTTTTGCCTTTTTTTTTTTTTTTTTTCCCCAGCCCCCCTTACATTTTAACATCAGAGTTCTGGCAGTTCTCATTGTAAAAATGTCCTGCTTTGTCCAAGCACACTCACGTTAAAATGCAGACAGAAGACTAGCTGTCTCTAGGGATTGGTAATGGAATATACAGCCTTTCACCTCAGCATAATCACCTCAGCTAGCCCAGCTCTCTAGTGGGTACACACGGCTACCGGTCACTGGTGGTCGGTTGGTGGGATGGTGCCAGCATGTGTCACTTAGATCCTCCTGGAAAGAGGTTGGACAGGAAGATCTACCTGCAAGTGGGCAGCTTCACTCCAGCCATGGCCTGTGGAACTGTTTCTGTACCATTTGTTCTCCTGGTGCTTTGGCCCCACATGTGAAAACTGAGACTATTTCCTTTCCCCCAACAATTTCCTTCTTGCGAGTAGATGGAGCACAAGCAGCAAGGCAGAACTTCTCTTATTAGGTTTGTACACCTCTTTCTGCAGTCATAGTACAATTGAATAACGAGGTTCAAAGGCTTTTCCATGGTTGGACAGTTCATTCTACCCAATCAACAGAGACCAATTCAAACAGATCTCTGTGCTTAAAAATCCTCAGCAATGCAGGCTCTGCAAGCAAACCCTGCCAGGATGTTATTGCTCTTGCTTTGGGACCCTTTTCACCATGTCCAGCCTAAGACTTCCTAGTTTCAATTTAAGCTCATCTGACAAGACCTGTCTCTGTAAATGCCTCTAGAGGTCACTTCTATATTAAACCTTTTCTACATTTGTCTGTATTATTCAGCAGTAATGTTTTGTGGTGAAAACCTAACTTGATTATGGGTGAGTAAGTAGTACTCAATGAGGATTGAAAGTCCAGCCATTGAGGGATTATGGAAGTACCAGTGGGGTTTATTCCCAAGCAAGGTAGCCTTTCTCCTTTCAAAAGCATCATTTTTTGGTTCATGCAGACCAAGTCTTACTCTTGGCTGTTAATATTATCAGACAGCACTCTGGAAAAAGCTTTCCTCACTAGCCACCAAGAGCTTAATAAATGTTCACCCCCATTTCCTCTGTAGGGCTATCCGCCAACGATGTGTACTGTTTTATACTGTCAGTCACTTTTATACTGGCCTGTATCAGCAGATAACCCTCCTGCTACCAGGGTAACACCACCCATGTGTGGGTCAAAGTCCTACTGAACTTTGGTGTGTTTCTTTTCCTTAGGAACAGGAGAAAGGAATGTGAAGTTCAAAACAAATCATGGGGAGGGAGGGAATTTTCATATAGACAGACTGTGATTACACAATTTAGGAATTTTTGCAGGGGCTCAACACTCATAGAAACATAGAATCACAGGATAGTTGAGGTTGTAAGGGACCTTAAAGCCCATCTAGTTCTAACCTCCCTGCCATGGGCAGGGACACCTTCCAACTAGCCCAGGTTGCTCCAAGCCTCATCCAGCCTGAGCTTGAACACTTCCAGGGATGGGGTATGCAGAGCTTCTCTGGGCAACCTCTGCCAGTGCCTCACCACTCTCTCTGGGAAGAATTTCTTACTTAGATCTAATCTGTATCTCCCCTCTTTCAGTTTAAATCCATTGCCCCTTGTCCTGTCACTCCCTGCCCTTGTAAAAAGTCCCCCCCAGCTTCCTTGTAGCCACACCACCAGGCACTGAAAGGTGCTATAAGATCTCCCCAGAGCCTTCTCTTCTCCAGGCTGAACACTCGCAACTCTCCCAGCCTGTCCCCATAGCAGAGGTGCTCCAGCCCTCTGACAATCTTCATGACAGCCTCTGGGCTCACTCCCACATGTGCATGTCCTTCTTATGTCGGAACTCCACAGCTGGACACAAAACTGTGGGTGGGGTCTCCCCAGAGTGAAGCAGAGGGGAAGAATCTCCTCCCTCGACCTGCTGGTCATGCTGCCTGTGGATATGGTAGGTTTTCTGGGTTGTAAATGCACATTGCTGGGCATTGCTTGTGAATGGTCTTGCCAGCAATGGTGAGGACCCTCTGAAAGCCAAGATCAGCTGAGATGCTGACTGCATGCACAAGTGGTGGGTATAAAGGGTACCTGTTTTATCTGAGGACAATTGAATGACACCAAATTACACTGCTTTCATGCCAAAACCAAATCACACTCCACCAGTGGTTAAACAGTGGTTTGAAAGGAAGATTGAAACCTAAAAGTCATTAGTTGATGGGCTCCTGCCCACTCCTGTTGCTGCTCTGCTTATAAAAATCGAGGCCATGGTGTCAGGACCAACACGTCTACATCTCACTTTCCTCAGAAAAGCAAAAAGACATGCTGGTAGGAAGGGATTGCTCAGCTGGTGCATCATTTACCCGTATGTACCTGAGAGCTCATCAAGAAATATTTTAAGCTAAATTTAGATGTCTGTATTGGCCTCATTTTTCTCTTATTCTTAAGGATATCATCTGCCTTTACTTCCATTTGCCTGCTTACCCCAGCACAGGACCTGGTAGGAGATCTTCTCGTTAAGGTGGAAAGATTGATTCAAGGCACTTGGGAAACCTTCTAACTCTCGTATAGACTCCTGATGCCCTTAGGCATTTAAGCTTTTCTATTTACTGAACTTAATTTAGCTGCAAAGTCATAGGTGCCCAGAGCTGTCTGGGATACATGGTGGTATCCGAGATACCTGCCTGGATCGAGCAGTATGGCATTGGACCTATGGGAGCAGGAGTCTGAGTGGGATACCTATGCTCAGGCAACTGAATTCAACCTATTTATTTATTTCATAAACTTATGTTGGATGCTGGTTCTTGATTGCAGCTCATTTTGCACTAATGAGTCATAAAATAAGTTTATAAATAGAGTTGGGAGCAAGGGATAAAAATTTTAGGTGTTATCTCAGCACCAGCCTCTGGACCCAGGACTGTGATTCCCTGGTTGTGTCTCCCTGAGCATGGACTGGAGCAGGATGGGACATGGATTGAAGCAGTAGTTCAGTCTATTGAGAGGATAGCTGCTCTGGCAAGTCACAATAATGGAAACCAGTCAAAGTTGTGTATCCAAAACTAATTCGCCTATGAGTGTGCTTAAATAGGTAGATGGGGATTTTATGAACTGTTTCTTTAGGGGTCCAAAGTCTGTCTTAAATGAAATATAAGTGTCTAAGTCCTTTTGTGAGCCTGGTCCTCTTTGGTCCTTTTCTGCTTCTGTAATCCAAGGATCAGCACACTTGCCTGCCTTAGAGGATATGGTAAAGATAAATATATTAAAGACAGTGGGGTGCTTGATATTGTAACAATTGAGGCCAGATATCTGTAGCAGAAGCAGAAGTAAAAAGAAATAAGATAATAATTGACGAGGAACCTTGCCAGCGTATGTCTTGGCAGCCAGCTCCGCAGTAACCTATCATTTCAGATGGCGGGGTTCCCCTCACCTTCTAAAATCTAGTGGCACTGGGGGATTTGTGAATGTGAAACAAGCTCTCTCCAGTTCTCTGACTTTTATATTTCCTCATGCTGCTCTTGAGTCGTTCTTAGGCATGCTTCCTGATGGCTTGGAAATCTCTGGGCACGCATTGAAGCTTCTATATTTGCTCTCAGCCTCTGCCAAGATTAGCATTATCACTCTATGGAAAAATATCCGTCAACCGGATATAAAAGAATGGTGCGAGGAAGTAGAGCTATGTCAAGGCAGCACAAATATAGCTTAAACATTGTATGGGGAAGCTGGCATATTTTATTTTTCCATCTGGCACTCTTTTTTTTCAGATTATAGTAGCTACAGCATAATGCTCAGGATCCTTCTAAGACTCAAATTATTTCCACAGGCTGCTTGTGAAAGAGATAGGCCAACTTCAAAAAGATCCACAGTTTGTGTTCACTCAAGGTAAACATCTAGGGGTTCAGATGCTTCTCTCTTCTGCTCCATCTGCTCCAAGATCCTAGGACTATAGCCTGAGTGGGTAGAGAAGGTTATTTTGCTCATGCTGGCATAAGGCCTGACCGTGTGAATTGCTGAGCACTGGAGCAACTCTGTGCATCGGAGGGAGCTGAAGGCACAGAGAGCATTTCAGTGAATGCCCTTTAATCCCTCCTACACTGGCCTGTCTTTCTACCTGCTTGCCTATACAGAGCGTGAATGAGTGCAACTTGCATTCCAAGAAGACGGAAAAAGGTTTTAAGGGTTTAAGGAGGAGTTAGTTAAAGCAGGAGATTAAAACACATTCCTCTGCTCTGGACCCTCCAAAAGCAACCTCAATTCCCTCAGAGTCAGCAGGACAAGTCAGTGGTGACACGTAAAAGTTACTGTGAGGGATACAAGGTTCAGTGGTCCAAGTCTACCTGCAACCAACATTGGTGTGACATATATATCAAGGGGTCAAAGATGGTAACTCCTTCAGGTTGGGTTCTCCCAGTTGGGGCTAAAGTTTCATTATGGGGTGACTTTGCAGTGGTTCAGCTCCACTGCAATCATTGTCTTAGCTTGGTGCTTCCCACAGTAAGTGCAAAGGAGCCCACCTACACCCCCATCATATCCTTGTTTAGACTTGGTTGTTATTCTCACCCAAAATGTCCTGGTAAATAGACATGCCTTCTGACACTCAGGCCACTTGACTCTGATACCTAATTGATTCCTGCTAACACTTCCAGGACACAGAGATAGACGATAAGATTTCACACAGAAAAAATAACCCCATCTCTGCTGACAATATAGGCAGCCTTGTGTAAGTATGACCTTGAGGACTTTGATAGAGGGACCCTGGTCCAGGCCATTATTCCCAATCCCTTTCTGATTATGTGGAAACCACATCCTATGGGAGGAGACCTCTCTGAGTTTGTTGTAGAAGGTTTTGTTTCAATTTCTGCAGTCAACTGAAGAAGAGGTTTAATAGAGGAAAGACTTCTCCAACTTCTTTGATTTCACTGCCTTCCTTCTGCAATGATAGGAGCAATGAGCCTCACTTTTGAAGGTTTTTCTTTGTTTTCCCCTGCCCTCATGGCCAAAGTGATAAATCCACTATGTTTGAAAGTTCCTTGGGGATTTCTTCATCTAATTTTTGAACTAGTGCCATTCCCAGTTGAAACTCTCATGGAATCACCTCCAAGAATTTGCTTTACAGTGAGATTTGATGAAGGATTTGGATTAAGCCAAACAGTAAACTGATGAGGTTTAGCACCACTGCCATTGCCTGAGAACTGGCCATTTTGGAAAAAGTGAGGGCATAATTATTATGGCATTGTTAGGGTGTGATTGGGATTCCTCTGTGCTTGGTTTTGTACAAACACACTGAAGAGGCTATAGAGCGCTCACAGCACTGATTTAAGGCAGAGCAATCTATGTTAAGATTCAGATCAGCAAACCTGGTTATTCACTTCTTTGATAGCTTTTGCAGTCTTGCTGCTTCTTGCAAAATGACAGCAAAATGGCTTCATGTCTTAGAGCTGCTTGTGTGTCTGCGTGCTACACTTAGCCCATTCTGTATGCAAAACCACTGTAGTATAATCAAAGGAAAGAAAAAGGAAGCAAAAACAACGAAAAGGGAAACAGACTACCAAACCCCAGACAGTTTCTTAGACACAGATGTTCTGGAAGTTCCTGCTCTGCTGAGGAGCATGTCTTCCATAAAGACACTCAGACCATGGTAATACATCAGATAGGCCAAAAATGGATTGTGAGGTTGTGTGTTTGAATGAAGACAGGCTTGGCTCTCCTGGTAGCTTTATGAAAAGTATAGCGAGGAGGTGAACTAAGGATGTGGGAGAAGAAGCAGCATCTAGGTAGACTTGCTGTTTCATTCTCCCTGGAAAAGAAGAATGAGTAGTCCCATATGCTGAGCCAATGATCTGAGCCAATCCATCTAACCGTGAGCATTGACCCAGGGCTGCTGTACAGAAGCACTCTCCTGAAAACCTGGCCCAGCTACTAAGTAAGCTATTTTCTTTCTTTCTTTCTGGGAGAATCTTAATGGGCAAAGATGTTCCAGATGGCAGGCAGCCACCTGCCACCAGGATTAACAGTCAACACCAAATGCAAAGCCTTGGGAAGAGTGCTTTGTGATTATTCCTGCACGCACGGAAACAAACAGACTCAGAGCAGTGTTCGGTGTAGCTAAATCTTCCCCTTATTACCTTACTGGGAATTCAGATAGTATTACCCAGAATCCTCCTTGCTGCAGCTCTGCCTTGAAAAACAATCTGTTTTGGAGCTCAGTGTACCCTAAAGTGACTGTATTATTAGGATTTAACTTTGAACTGCAACATTTGGAATCCATTATTCAATCATTAATTTCCTCTGGTTTTCCCCCAGCTTTAATGCTTCATGCTGGATCCCTGGGCTCTGTGGTCCAAGCAACACTTCAGTACAACAGTTTGTACTTCAGCGAATGTGGTACTCCATCATTCTTTCCTACTACAGAAGCCTGTGTTTGTTTTAACCACTGATCCAACAGTTTGCCCTGGCTTGGAAGTGCAAGAACAAGGCAACGATCCTCCTACCTCAGACTGGCCTCTGACATTGCACACTCTGGCACTTCTGCAAAAGATACTATCAGAACAGTATAGAGAGGTGCTGCAGGCCTGAAAAGGTTTGTTCCCTTCATAAATAGAGTGGATTTGTTTCTAGGGTTTCTTGATTACCCATCAGTGTGGAACCCAACCTAGGGCCTGAGAATCAAGTTCACACAGGCTGTGGTGTTCATCGGGATGATGTGCTCAGAGTTTAACCTCCCAGTTTGGTTTGGAGACCTGAGGTTCTTCTAACTGGATAAACTCCAAAACATTAAAGAAAATAAAAACATGCTTTCTCCATAAAGTAAGCAGTTGGAACCTACAGTTATCAAGGGAACACTATTGTATAAGGGGGTGACATTTTAACATAGTAGCTTTACTAACAGAACTCTCTCCAGGGCTAGGGTAGGCAACCGATCCAAACATGGCATCACTCAGTATTCGAGGAGTAGTTGCACTAAAGTCAATAAGCCGGAACCTCAGCTGGTGCAAATTGGTGTAGATCTACTGAAAGCCATTATTATGGTGTTGTACAAAATCTGAAAATAGATAGGGGTTATAACCATTAATATCCACAGAGGGTCTGGCGCAGTAAGGCTACTTGTGGATTATGTGTGCTCATTGTAGGTTCAGATAGCAAAATTTGGCCCTAAGAAGAGGTAGCACAGAAATATTAACTCCTAATGGCCCTGTTTAAGGAGCCATAATGCTGCACAGATGCTATTCTTAAAGGAGATAGCATATAAAAAAGAGGGAAGGAATATGAATTGTAACCCCGTTCTGGAAGCCAACTGAATGGGATTTTCTGAAAAGCACGCTTCATCTAACAAATCCACATCAATAGCATGGTGGATTTGAAGACAGAACTCAGGAGCTAAATTGCTTCCCAGGTGACATAAAGAGAAGAGGAGAGGGATATGGAGAAAATATTACCATCTCTATACAGCTATTAAACCCGAATTGCAGACCATAGACAAGGTATCTTAGGAACTTCAGTCAAATCAGATTGAAAGTCTTTTGAGACATATGAACCATTTTCCCACATTTTAAATCTACAAAGATTTTTACTTGTTGGCCCTTGGAAGTTTTACTGGGATGCAAATCATAACTTGGTCTGAAATTTAAGAGGCATTGACAGCTTGTGCATTTTGAAGAACAGAAAGCAAATGCATCTCATCACGATTTTATGGTCAAAATGGGTGTGCGGGATGCAGGTGACTTGAGTTGTCGTCTTGGCTCTACTACAGGATTGCTGCAAAGACTTTCACTGGTTCCTTCCTCTTGCAGAACATCTGTGAAAGAAGAATATTACATCTTCTTTCATGAAGGTGCTGCAAAAGACGGTGGCAAAGATTTGTTAATTTTTCTCCTCTTTGTTGTTCTATGTCTGGGTTGTTAAGGTATTTGGACTGCAATATCTTGGAGACTTTCTGGTTGGTGGGATGAATGGGGAGAAGTCGCATAGAATTATGGGTGCCTAGGCTGTGTGGTGACCACTTTGAGAGGTAAGCTGGAAGTCTGAAAGGGAAGGCACTGAAGCTAAGAAAGTTTCCATTTCCAAGGTCATGCAGGAGGATCTGCAAAACCTCCTTCAGGACCTGCCCTCTCCAAGTATTTGCCAGACATACCTTAGAGGGCCTGAGCAAAGCAACACTTCCTCACACACCATATCTCATAATAACATGATGAAATATCTCTCCAGGCAAAGTAAAAATGATCAGGCAAATGAGGTAGATGTAGCACAACTGACCATCAAAGGTTTAGGGCCTCTGGAAATAAAGATTCAAAAGCATGGAGAAAGTACATGTGAGAGGTCATGAAATAAAGGTTTGATATACTACTGTCGGTAGGTAAATAGTACAGATGAATTTAAATCATATTTAGATTAAAAAGACTGAGCATAAAAAATATTTTCATTTGAGCTTTACAGTACAATTAAGAACAGTTTAAGCTTTCAATTCTAGTGGCTCTCACTCAGGTCTGTGGTTAACCAAATGCTGAAGATATATTCTTATTAACTTCTACTGGGAATGCCATCTCTGTTTAGATGTAGAATTATACCTTCATCTAAACAGCCCCCTTATCTTACAATCTGCAAATTGCAGGGTCTCCCACAGAAGGAAATCTTTTATTAAGCATTTTATTTTTCTTTGCTGCAGGCAGGCAGACTAAATAAACTCCAGCTTAGACTTTGTACGGTGTCTCTACACTGGCCATATCCAAGAAATACAGACAATGCTGGTTTGCAAGAATGAAAGAATTTTAATAAAAACAAGCCATTCAAAACCCTTGTCAACTCCTTCTGCTGGATTGTTATAAAGAATTTATTTCATTACTATAAGTGCTGTTGACTTAGTGTTAGTTTCAGCACTTGAATTCTTGGATAGCCTGAATAAAATTATGTTTTCCAAGATAAATATATTATGCAAAGTATGACCTTCATTCTTTCACTGATATGTCTGCTGACTCCAACTGCTTCCTCTTTCAGAGGGGCTTTTTGAGTTCTGATGGAGAGAAGCTTTATTTTGGTTTTACTTGACTAAAGCACTGCAAACAAGGAAGACCATGTGAAAAATAAAAATAGAAAAGCTGGAGCCCACTTCTGCTGAAGTCAAAGACAGTGAAATGTCAGCTTGGATGGAAGCGGTGAACTATTGCCATGTATGTGAATGGACATTCATGTCTACAAACGGCAAAGGTTTTCCCCTCTCAAGAGGAAGTTTGCTGCACAGTAATCAGGCTCCTCTGTGATAATCCCCTGAAAACGGAGCAGTTATGACCTGCCAGGGAGGTGATGACTTCAAGAGGATTATCCTTTCTGCTGAATTAGCAGAGGGCAAGGGCAAGAGAAGAGGGGCAGCTGCCATTTTTTCTGATTCCACCCTTGGTGGTACCAAAGATAACATCGTGTTGGGTGTCTTCACATCCCTGGAACCGCCTTTCACAACTGGAGTCATTGGATACGCATATTACTGGATATTACAGGCCCACACAGATCTGCTCCATGTAATATCATATAGGGCCAGGAAATGACAGCTGTTGCCTTACCACTTCTCAAGGGAAAAAAGTGTGCCTTATGTCAGAGAACATTCTAAGCTTTTTCTTAGAAAAAAATACCCTTGCCTGATACAAACCACTGCCTATTCCTGATTAGCTTGCAATTTCTTTCATCACAGCAATCCAGCCTTCTTCTGCTTAGTACTAAGAACTGCTGAGCATGCTGGTGGCAGCTCCTGTCATCATACCCAGCCTGTTGCAGATTCAGGCAAACTCTAAAAGATTCAATTACTCCTAATGAGCATAAGGCTCGATGAACCTCTAATTTGATATTACTGTTAAATAAAAGAAGATGGTGAGGAGATGGTGAAAAAGAAGGAAAGAATTAGGAGTGTTTCTTAGTATCCTGTGTTTAGGAGAACTCAAGTCCCAGAATTTCTTAGAGTTTCCAATAGTGAATAGCTGCTGAGCGATGTGAGTCCTGATGACTTGCCCAAACCCATGTGAGGAGGTCCAGGACTGGAACGTAGCCCAGTGAAGTATGACAGTCTTTCCTCCTACTTGTCTTCACGTCCCTGATCCTCTGTGACTCACTGCTTCCACCTGCCCACTCCATCCTATCAAATATCTCTTTCTGATCAGTACTTGCTCTTTCAAAACCAACTTTCCCATAAAACAAGCTCTGTTCTCTTGATTTTCATGTCTTACAATTGGTTGAGCTCAGGTTCTGGAACCTCAGATAATTAGAGCCAACACACATTTTAAGGAAGGAATAGTCAAGTTAGCCTCATAGAAGTCTCCTTTCCCTGATTTAATTTCTAAACAGACATTCAAATCAGTGTTGCCTCCTGTGAGTGTTTCCCATGCAGAAGAGAAAGATGAATAGATCTTTTCAGAAGTGATTGTTGCTTAGTCCTGCGTGTTAGCTCTACAAGTTTCCTGCACATAGTGTTTTCCATGCCATCATTTCTGAACTTATAGTATATCCCCTAAATGTAAGTCTTGCGTTACCCCTTTCTAAAATGCAGCTGCCTCTAAGCTGGAAAGTTCACAACCATAACCAAACATCCGTTTAGCACAGGAAGGGAAGGGGATCATTGTATCCAAGAGAAGAACTGTGTCCAGTTAAAATTACAGTAAAAATAAGTGTGGGTAGGCAGAATATGAATCAGAATTTGGCCTGAAAACCAGCTTACACCTACTTTTACTTAAGAAAAGTGAGGCTTTGGAGAACTTGGATAACTGGGAGTGGCCACTGCGATTTTGGTTTATGTCTTACCAAAAGAAAGACCCTCAAATTAATTCTGGCAAACAAATTTAGTACCAGCAAAGAAGAGAAGTTTTTATTACGTCAATTACACCACTTTCTGGAAAACTTAATTTGTGTTCAGAGTGTTCCCACCCTAAATATCACCCATTCAATACTCCTATGCTTAATTCCTCTGAAAAAAAGAGCAATAGATGATGGTTCCACTAGCTGTTTTTTCAGGTAAAATTTTTCAGGAAGTGGGTTCCTTTCATCCTGGCTTGGGAATCCTTCTGTCTCTTTGGACTTCTTGGCAGTGTTCTCTGAAGTTATAAGCAAGGATGTTTCAGTGTCTTTATGTCACACTACCTCTTCACATCAGGATGCCAAGAGAGGAAAATATGATGCAAAAAGACCACAAAGACCGTCTTCATGTCATAACACTGAATAGTAACAGAGTTTGCTCCCCAAAAGCATGCAAAATCAGATGACTGTGTAGAATGACCCATTTCCCCATCCCATGAGCAGTGCTAATGACCTCCATTGGAGAATAATGATGGTGTCCTTTGCTGACGTCTCATGCTCCAAAGTTTGGCAGGTCATTGTTATTGCTGTCAGCCCAAAATGAGTATGGGGGACAGTTATTTCCCATGAATGATGCAGTTCTGGATAGCAAGGTCTTAAACAAACCATGCAGTAGGTCACCCATCATTTTCTCTCAGAATATATTCTATTGCCTTGTAGCGTTGAAATATTTTCTCATCTTTCCATTACGCAGTCTAATCCTTCTAATTCTGGGTTTAACCTCCTTGGACCATACTAAGAAATTCCATCCTGAAAATGTTTTAAAACTCTGCATATGACTATTGCTTTGACACATCCAGGGCTCATTTCTGTCTGGGCAATTATTCCTTTCCCTGTGAATCTTGACATATTTTCTGAGCTGAGTGAATTGTGCAAAAGCAGATGTCTCAAGCAGTCAGGCTGTGCCCAAAGTTCTTTGCCACTGTGTTCATCCTGAAGGAGAGTTTTCTGGGGGAGTGGCATGCAGGGCTGACCAAGAAAATCAGAAGCGATCGACAGTTTTTAGGTGCTTCCACTTACAAATTCCTAGTTCTCTTCAATTGAAGAGGTTCATCTCAAACACTCACATGTGAAAACTTATGGCCTTTTCTACAGTTTGGATCCCCAAAATTATAACATGTAAATCACTAGAAACTATGAAAAATTTGACCAAGATTGACACAAGATGGCCAACAACAAGAAAACTTAAAAGAAATGCTAATTTTAGCAGATTGAGCTTACTTTATAGCAGGTCTCCGCCTGCTATAAAGGAGCCTTGTGCCTGCTGGAATTATCATTATGTGGATGGGATGTAAAATCAAAGCTGCATCCACTTGTCATTTCAGTCTTATGGCACTTAGGTTTCCTCATGAGAGCAACAAACAAATGCTCTTATGAACAGTACTTTTCCAGCACTGAGTCCTCAGCTATTTTCACACCTTTGCTCCACTAAATACTTTTCAATTTCCACAGGAATTTTCCCAAGTCTCCACTAAAAAGAACTGGAGAAGAGAAGGTAAAATAGATTTGTTGTTCACACCCATTGCACTGAAGTCCTTCTGTTGTTGCATGAAGCATGCCATGAATACGTACAAGTAGCCAAGTGGACTTGTCTTCATTGTAGGGAAGGTGGAAATTGGGACCATTTTACATTCATATGAAATGAAACAGATAAGAACAATTTATGAAGTTTTTATTACTGTTTCTCTTCACACGTCACGGTTTGATCAGCCCTAGCATAATAGCAGAGATGTCTGGATTAAGACTTACATTTAGAACCCTTAAAGCCACCAAAGAAGATGCTGGAGGGAATCCCAGGTCCACTGGTTAGGTCTGCCAAAGGGACCAAAGGTCTGGCAATGACATTAACTACTTGGTATGTGAGCTATATTCATGGGTCTTTGGTTTCATGGTTCCCACTAAGTCTTAAGGGTTCTCAGAGACTCACTGGAATCAGGGATGGAAAAGACCTATTACACTAGGTCATTTGGTCCATCCGCTAACCCTAGACACAGCAGAATTTTCCATACTGTATAATCCCAAGGGCTTTGTCCTGTCCACTTCGAAATGACTCAAGTCAAGGGCTTCCACCCTGCCACCACTCCCACTGGGAGACCATTCCACAGCTCGACACATACTAATTTAACAAATATTTCCCTGAGAGGACATCCAAATTTCTCTTCACTTCATCTCCTGACCCTCCTGAAAATCCCTGTGTTCCTTCTTCCATTGGTATAAACACAGAATGTGTACATCTATGTGTGAAAGTCTATATATGGTTTCCTCAAATCCCTCATCATCAACAGCCTTGGGGCAGCCAACGGGTGCAAAGGGACTTCCTTCTCTACATGATGCCTCGCAGGTCACAGCAAGAGTTGGCCAGTTACTAAAAACAGTGGCTTACAGGAAGAGAGGCTTTTTGGGACTGGAGTTCGTGTGAGTAGTATGGTCCTCAGAAGAGATCATATAAAAAGGACAACAGTCCTATTCCCCTCTTCGTCCAGCAAAGCTCTATGGCCAGAAAGGGCATAAAACCCAGAATACAAAGGGAACTGCATTACAGTGATGACATTCTTTTGGCATTGAGCAATCTGAACTTAACCTTTAACTATCCTATATGCTTCTAGCATGTCTTTAGCAGCCTGCAGTTGTCTCTATGCCTTGTTTCCTTGTAGTAAAAAGATAGTGGTGGCAATTACCTTGACCCTTCTTTCCACTAAACTGCAGGAAAGGGAATGCTGCTGTCTGGATACACTGGGATGAAGCAGCATCTTAGCTCAAACACATCAAACATGACACTATTTCCAATGAGTTGTCAAGAGAGCAATACCTTCCCTTGTGGGGCTGGGAGAGGAAGAGTCTGTTGAAAAATGTTACCAGTGGAAATATTCAGAGCCACCAGAGATATGTGTAGACCTAATTTCAAAGTATTTCTTTGGGAGGCGAGGAACCAAATTCCTTTGGCATCTTTGAGAGCAATCTTAGCTTCGGTATGCAAAATTGCTCTCCAAGAAAGGCTCAGGACACAGAGTGGGGACTTTCAGGCTGGGGCAGGGGAGTGTGGAATAGCCTGACATGGCTGTTTTCTTTTCAAATAAAAGTCATCTCCTGCGGTTTTCGGATAACGATGCAGAATCCTGGGGTGCTAAGGGACTGCATGGAGCCCTGGCCTGTGTGTTTGCTAGCTGTGCATGTGAGTGGGCTGAAACAAAAATATACAAGTGCTCAGGAGGAGTAAACTATAAACAATGCTTAAAAAAACACTCCAAACAGAGCCATCCCCATGCTTTCCTCAGTCCAGGCCGCTGCAGGGAGCTGGATGAGAAGGAACCTGCTGTGACTCAGCCCAGAGAAGGCAGGAGTGACGCTGGTTAGCAGGGAGAAGGAACTTGAAGAATGGGCAAAAACTGTGACTGATGCATCCATCGAAAGAGAATGTCGTTCTCCGGCCAAGTTCACTGCCAGGGCTGACTGCACAGCTTCAAACAAAATATCGCCCTCTGGAGAACAAGGATTTTTTTTTTTTTTTAAATGAAATTTCCCCCCCAGCTTTTTGACCTAACGAAATCCCCACTGCTGGAGCATCTCTGGCATTTCTCTGGATGCCAGCTGTGTCCTACCTTTGCCATGTTTTACCTTGTGAGGCTGCTGATCTTTTGGAACCAGGGCTGTTACATGCATTATGGAGAGGCACCTGCGGGGCTGGCATGCGAGGATTGCATCCTGGAAACTGCATGTGCATAGTTTGAGGCCTGATTTCTGACCGTGAGGGAACAGCTTTGTCTTCCTCTTTGACCAGGATCAAAAGCAGCCTTCATCTTCCTCTCCATCTCCCAGAGCTCCCTTTTCCTCAATAGCTCTGCTTGTTTTGTAATTTTTCCCTCCCACGATATACCATCTCCTTCCCTGAGGCACTGCTATGTCCATGGGAGCTTCCTTTTTATTTTTTGTCCTCGCTCACTCTGGGATTTATTTCTCAGCTTTCTTTCCCCATCAACATGGAGTTTATGTATTGAAGCATCGTGCTAGAGTAAAGAGGTGGCTGAGCTGGGGAAAGCCATCAGGGGGCAGTTTGAGATATAGACCCTTGTGGTCTATACCAGAGCACAGAAAGACAGAGAGACAGGTATCAGTGTGAAAGGATATAATAAAGTTTTCCTGACTTAATTCTTTTAGAGAGCTTCCTGCAGAAAAAGAAGAAAAATAGCAGTTACTGTTTAAAATGTCCTTAAAAGGCA
Source organism: Eurypyga helias (assembly GCF_000690775.1). Taxonomy (NCBI): domain Eukaryota; kingdom Metazoa; phylum Chordata; class Aves; order Eurypygiformes; family Eurypygidae; genus Eurypyga; species Eurypyga helias. The sequence continues at coordinate 28,183 of NW_010228855.1, forward strand.
GGAGCTCTCTGGATTTTCAAGAGATACACCAGCACTCCAATTTGCTCATATTTTGTAGGTGTGCATTCCTTCAAGATGCCAGTGATGTGTCATTGCTATCTACAAGCCCTGAAGTCATCCAGTCTCTCTCCTTGCTGGTCCAGGCCTCTTCCTTTCATTTCTGCTCTCCATCCTCTGTAGGTGTAAATATTCCCAGCTAAGGGGCTATCACATTTTCTTTATGAGATGGTTATTCCATAGGTTAAAATTTCTTATTTCCAGGAAGATTTTCTTGGTGCTCAGCTTCAGTTTTCAGGCTCCAGCTTAGGGCTCACTCCCAAGTCCTTTCCCTTCATACTTATTCAATTATTATACTTGAATCAGAGGTTATATTTCCAGAATGGTAATTACCAGAAGTACAATTCTTTTGATTGTTTGAAGGCCTGGCTCAACCTTCACTTTTTCCAGGTCTTCTGCTCTCAACCTGTTGCTGCAGGGTGGTAGATAAAATTTGCTCACTTATAACTATAATATTCCCAGATTCATATCACCTGGCACTGGCCAGTTTTCTTCTTATCCAATTTTCCACATATTTCCCTACTTCTTTTCTACTAAGAGTTATTTTTACAGGTTGAGTCCCGATTGTTTGAACATATTTTCCTGGGGTTTTTTTTCTTTTCTTTTCTTTTTCCTCTTTTTCTTGTTTTTGTTTGCTTCTTTTCCTTTTTGATGGAAGGTTATAAAAAGGACATGGCATTTCAGCTGTCTGAGTCACTTGTGCCCTGTCCCTCCTTTTCTCCTGATACACTGGTAAAAGCATATTTTTATGCTGCTTATCCATTAATTCAGACTGCTTTTTGGCTGTCCTTATCTTTTCCCTCAATGCCTCAGCTTCCTCTGAGTGTTTTTATTTGGTTGCTTCTCACTTACACTGCTTCCCACCTTCTTTTTCCTCCCTGACTGACAGTGTTCTGGCATTGCCTTTTGGTACCCTGACAGCTACTTCAGCCTCAGGAAAGTTGCTGCCTGTGTCTCCTCAAGGATGGATTTTCCCAGTGTTTTACCACATCAGTCCTCATCACCATATCCCCATCTAACACTTCACTTGCTAGATTTCCTCCTCTGCCAAATTGCTTTCTTTCAGTTGATTATTGTTATATTCTGTGATCCTACTATGTTGAAATCCTGCCAGGTTGCTTGATGCTTCTTTCTTTTTTTTTTCTTTTTTTACCAGGCCTTTTTTATTATATGTGCCTTGCTTCTCTTCTTTTTTCTCTCTCACCTTCTGTTTTTACAATGCCATGTATCACATTCTCCTAACTGGATGTCTTCCAAACTATAGAAATTAAACCATAAATGTTCCATTGCCTGGTTTTCCATCTTTTTATCCCCAAGGAAATTAGCAGGGAGAGAGGAAGTTTGATCAGTTTTCACAAGGTTCTTCTACATGTTTTCTACCAAATATTGATAGCAGCTGTTACGTGATGGTCACTCCTGCCTAGTCCTGCAGCAGCTAAAAGCCTAGGAATTGCCTATCCTTGTAGAAACCCAAAGAAATAGATGTTTCTCTCCCTGAAAAGGTTAACACCAAGGTGCTTTTAATATACAGTTTGTCAGAGGTATTAAAGGGGTTATATACTGTGGAGTGCAATAGTGCAAAAGTGAACACCACTAGCAGTGGCACTATTATTCTATTGTGAGGAAGACATTCTTCCCAGAGAGGGTGGGGAGGCACTGGACAAGATTGCTCAGAGAAGCTGTGGATGCCCCAGCCCTGGAAGTGTCCAAGGCCAGGCTGGATGAGGCTTGGAGCAACCTGGTCTAGTGAAAGGTGTCCCTGCTCATGGCAGGGGGTGGGACTGGGTGATCTTTAAGGTTCCTTCCTATCCAAACTGTTCTGTGATTCTAAGATAATTCTAATATTGTTAGTTAAGAAGGGTGAAAGAACATCCAAGAAGTGGAGGTTTTGTTGGGATTTTTTTTTTTTCCTTTAGGAGATCAGTAAAAAGAAAAGCAAAATAAAAGAAAGCCATTGAGCAAGAGTGGAGTTGAGAGCAGGGAAGTAAGAGGGCAGACATAGTAGAGGAGGGTTGAAGGAATGAAGGGAACACAGCAAGACTCATGGTGCCAATTCCACGAGATGCTCCTGCCACTGCCCTGATTTGCTCTGGCGTCCTCTGAAAACTACTCTTTGTCCTGTGCTGGTGAGGCTTCTGTTCTTTCTTCCCAACCCCCCATTTGTCTGATATTGATAGACCTTAATCCTGGACTTTTCGGGAGTTATATAGGCCTGTGCCCAGAATATTTGAGGAGCAGTGGTGGTTGGATGGGCAAAGGAGTCTATAACCACAAATTTCACTGTGCCTTTGTATTTCTCACTGATACTGGTTGAGCAAGGGAGTCCTCTTCCCTCTGGCTTTTGAGTTGAATAATATCATATTCACATCTGGTTTGCCGCACCAGTCAAATCAGGACATCAGAGCCGAATGCATGTCCTGCTTTCATTTTGGGATAAAGTTAATTTTCTTCCTAATAGCTGGTGTAGTGTTGTGTTTTGGATTTAGTATGAGAATAATGTTGATAACACATTGATGTTTTCAGTTGTTGCTAAGTAGTTGTAGTGCTTATACTAAGTCAAGGACTTATCAGGTTCCCATGCTCTGATAGTGAGGAGGGGCACAAGAAGCTGGAATAGGACATAGGCAGGTCAACTGACCCAGCCTGGCCAAAGGGAAATTCCGTACCTTATAACCTCATGCTCAGTATATAAAACTGGAGTTGGCCAGCAGATGGGAATTATTATTTCCTCTTGCTTTGCTGCCCTATAAAACAGTTTTTATCTCAACTCATGAGAGTTCTTTTCTGATTCTCTCCCTCGTGACACCTGGGGGGGTGGGGGAGTGGGGCTTAGTTGCCAGCTGGGTCTAAACCACAACAATGCATCAATCTCGGGGCAAACACTGAGGCGGCATGGCTAAGGGGGATCTTCTGGGTGTGCCACCTCTCTTGTTTCCAAAGAACTGATATTGAATCCAAATAATCTGTAAATTTCTGCCTCACTACAGTACAGCATGCTTCTCTACACAACCTTCACACTGTCGGTCAAAGCTATAATACAAAAGGTGATGTGGAATCAGCAGAGATGCAACAGTTCCTGAGACATGGACTCCTGCATCTGCCATGGACCGCATAGGTGAAATTCTTAGGCTGGAGAGGGCTAGTAGAGCATTTCTAATCACAACCCAGGTGGTGTATGCATGTGCAAAGCTGAAGGTTTTCCTTGCCTCATATTTTAATCTGGCAACTGCCATGTGAATTGATCCCAAAGAACTGCCTGTTCCCATCATCATTCCCTGCTTCGTTGGAGGCTGTGGTTTGTTCCCCAAGTACGAACATAAGTACGAACAGAGCTGCCTGTGAGAGGAGCAAAGCATGCATGCAGATGCAATCAGCAATGTTCTCAAAATTACCACACTGCTCTGTTTGCTTCCTCTCATGAGCTCTGAAGGATACTCCAGAGAATTGCTTCTTGTTCATTCATTGAAGTCTAAAGAGGTCATGGCACATGTAAAGAGCCTGCAACATGCACGCATGTATACCCAACATGACACTAACTGGTAATTGAAAACAGGAAAAGTCAACATTTTTTTCACAGAAAACTTCAGTGTCAAGGTAAACCATTGCACCCAGAAATGTTTATGGCAGTTACATTAAAAAAAAAAAAAAAGAACCTGTGGCTGCAGCAAAGGCCTCTGGCATGAACTGGAAAGTCTTCACCACGCAAGCAGAATAATTAGTGTTTCCACAAGGCCAGCTCAGAGGAAACAACCAGAGTTGCTCAATAACCAACTGCAGGACTTTACCTCACAGCCACCACACCTGCAAATAGCTGTTCTTCACTGCTCCTACTGAACTCTGGCCAGCTTCACTTTGTTGCTTTTTTTTTTTTTCCCTTAAAGTATTTTTATGTAATTCACTATTAATTTGTTCCTTCTCCAAAATCAAAGGGTTATTTGTTGCAGTGAAGAATTAATTTGACAATAAATTTATGCCCCATTAAGAATGCCTTTTACCTTTGTTGGACAGAACAACATGGCCTGTGAAAGACCAAGGGTCTACAGTCAAAACTAACGATGAGGGATAGAGTGCAGTCTGGTAGCCATGGCTTAGGGGTCAGTAGTCCTGAAGCTAATTCCCATTTCTGCTACTTGGCCCACTTTATGATTTTGGCTCAGTCACTTCTTCCTCCTATGCCTCAGAGGTGTATTTTTTTAGGGTGTAAATTCTTTGGGGTAGGGATTATATCTTTGGTGTCTGCATTACTTCGGCCAGGAAGGAACCTGACCTGTTGGTGGTTCTGCAGGAAGGAATAGAAACCCAAATAATTAAAGATAAAAAATGCCTGGAAGGCTCTTCAGGGGTTATCTTGTACATGCACCTTGTCTTGGGATTGGTTTAACTGTTTCTCATCCACACTGGCAGATAAGTGTGACTGACTGCCTCCTTCCTAAAATCCTCCGGTGAGAGACTTCACAGCTTCACCAGGCAGTGAATTGCATCGCTTCCTCTTCTTTTTGTTAGAAAGTGTTTCCTAATGTCCACCCTAAGCACTCTTCACAGTAGTCCACACCCATAACCTCCTGACCTGTCCTTATTAGGGAGAATGACTTATTCCTTCCCTCTTGTCCAAAACCCTACATTATTTTGAAGATGACTGAGGAATTTTATTCCACGTAGTTAAGGGCAGTTACAAGCATACACAGAAATTGCCTGACAGTGTCACTGACTTCTCAGAGTGAGGCAAATATGACTTGATTCCCAGGATATAGGCACTGGGCATTACTGTAGATATCCTGGGGCATCCTGTGTGACCTCCAGCTGCCAACCCAGAAAGACATGGTTGCTCTGCCACTCTTACTTCTGCCAGCTGTCTGTAGGCATCTCCTACGCATAGGGCCACTTCCACTGTCTGTAAACACTCATGTGAAGGAAATTGGCCCACAAGGCAATCACCAATAACACTGTAATGTTATTACTGTACACAAAGCTCCCATCCCAGTGTCAGGCTTAGTGCTGGGGTCCTGCATAGGATGTGGTGAGGAGACCATCCTTCCTCCCAGCCTCCCCTGCAAAATGGGACCTGATGCTTTACACCTCCAGCCTCTGTTAGACACAGCCTAGCACAAATTGCTCAGCAAAGATCAGGAAAGCAACAGCAGCTGGAAGCCAGCCGTGATTTATAGCCGGAGCCGTTCCTAGTGTTCGCTGTGTGTTGCGCTGTTACACAGACCAGAAGATGTGGATTTATGTCTTCTCTGCAGAGAACAAGTGCCGTCATAGCATGCCTCCGCTTTCCCGCTGCTCAAATTACTGTTGTAACAAGAGTTGTTATTTATAAGCAATACACAGTCCTATAGCTCAGTTTTCAATGGATTTATGCCTGGAGGGTGAACTCCTCTGTGGATTCTCCAGTGATGAATAAGGGTCATGTTTACACTGCAGCCCTTCCTTCAGGGGTACTTTGACTCCATCTGGATGCCTATCTGCACATTTGATAAGCTCATGTACGTTTTTGAGATCTCTTCCTCCTTTGCAAGTCCAATTGACATTCGTTAATATACTTATTAGGGAATACACAGGATTAGGGAATAAAGAGAAAGATCCACTCAGCATGCCTATGCAGACACCCACCTGGTATAATCTCTTCTCCTTCCACACAGAAGGGTTTATCCCCTGACCATTTATCCTTCGATACAACTACAGGAGATGGAGAAATAGCCTTTTCCTGCTGCTGACCATGCCTTTACCCTCCTCCTTATTCTCCTCCTCCCTCAGCTCCTTCTCTCATGTTACAGGCATGGTGTGGTCAACTCCATTTCCAAAACCGACTGTGAATCCCTCATTGACCTACACTCATTCTGTTTTTAGGTTCCCTATCTGATCTGTCATCTCTGGTTAAAGGCTGGGAGATAAATTGCCCTAAAGCAGAGATGGGGATGAGTGCAAGGTTTGCATTTGAACCTGCACAGGACAACCATGCGTGTGAACTCACATGTGTGTACGTGTACCCCAAATCAGCCAAGTCCCAAATTCTTTCTGGAAACTTTCAATTATGAGATGGAAACCCACGCAGAAAAGTGAGCAGATCGGATGGCGAGAGGCTCCAGATGACTAAAAGCAGTTGGTTCAAATGCTGTCTTCAGACATTTATTTTGACAAAGCATTGATTTTCATCACGGCAAAAATTTCCACCAACACATTAAACTTTGACAGTTTTTTAAGTTTCCACTGAAAAACTATAGATGCAAAAAGCTGACTTTTTTACTGTTACTGAAAGTTTTAGTTTTCTTCCCCCTAACATTTTTCTGTTGCCAAAAATGGGAAAGGTTTGTTTTTCTTTTTTTCAGAAAAACCTTTCAAACACTTGAAGCTTTGACATAAACTAAATATTTTGATGAAAACTAAAATTCTTTGCTTTTAATGACATTCATGGGATAAAAGACATGTCTCAACCAGCTCAACTGCTCTGTAAGAAAGGTTTATCTTTTATCATCACTATTCTGATTAAAAGCATATTTCCAGATTGTGTCTACTTAACACGTTTAACGTGCCAGTAACAACGAAGAGGAATGTCTCTGTAGAAATGAATGATTCTGCTTCCGCTAGGTTGCAAGTCAACAAGTGGACATTTTTGATTTGCATTTTAAAAAATATTATTACTTCAGTTATGTTCAGAATTTGAAAAGGTTTTGGAAATTTTTCATGGAGACAATAATTATTCATTTAAAATTGCTTCTCAAGGAACACGCCACCTCTCCGTAAGCTGCTCTCTTCACATTAAGGTTTGATGTCTTTCCAAAATACACAATTAAAAAAAGCTATGGAAAAGATATAGTATCCTCTGTGCTATGATAAAGTCATCCCATCTGGTCTTAATCTACAGCGACAATGGATGAAGCATTTATAAATCTGTTAATGGGTTAGTAAACAAATAAATGGAACATGCCTAAATGAAATAAAAAGTAAATAAATAGAAGCATTTGGAATGATAGTATCACTTGGCTAATGACCAGATACTAAATCTTGAAGACCCTTGCAAATGTAATTCATAACAATAGCCCATTCTGAAAATAGCAGAAGGTTGGCAAGGTAAGGTCACTGTATGAAGCATCCTGTTTTTCTCCACGGTTCCTCTCTGCAAGGCAGGGAACCCTTAAACACCCACAAAGCTGCTGCCTTTTAACACCGTTCTGCAACAGCACCTACAGCAGTCTTTATCTATGGGCCAGGCAGCTCGTGTGGATGACCACTGGCTTTCATGCTGGCAGGGACAGTCTTTTCCTGTGCTGTCCTGTCTGCTATGGGCACTTGTCTAGACCTGGCCAGTGAAATCATCAGCTGCTTATGGTGGGCTTTCTGCAGTCTCTCGCAATGCTGCCCTGTTTTCCCGTTTCAACATTACGAGAGTCAGAGTTTGCAAGAAAAGCACTAGGGATGCTCACACAGAGTGTCCACAGCAACAAATGAAGTCCATCTCCACACTTGCCATGTCATTCATTCACCTGAAAATCACAGTCCTTCAGCTCTGGGTAGAAGACATCTTTCTCGGACCACAGTTAATGCTGAAAGCATCTGCAAAGAGCAATGAGCCAAACAACCTAACTCACCAGGATTGTGCATGTTGAGTTATTGTTTGCATCTGTGCAAACTGGAAATAAAACACAGCTTTCCAGCCCACAGTTTGCAAGATGGGTCAGAAGAACAACTGAAACAAATCCATTGCTACCTTGGGTGTAGGACTGGTGCTGCAATCCAGGACAAAATTAAGTGCTTTGCAATGGTATAAACGATTTTGTGTAGCAGAAGTTGGAGAGAAGGTTTGAAGCTGAAAACTTGCAATTTACCCATTCTGCTGAGAGTAGAGGTGAGGTGTTGACTCAAGGGCTTATTGGTGGCTAAGGCAGATGCAGACCTTGGGTCCTTGCCACTCACTGCAGACTGTAATGCAGAAGGTGTGCCTTCCCTCCAGCACAGGGCTCAGAGCGCTTGCTCAGAATTTAAAACTAAATTTGTGTCTTTCTCTTCCCTCTTTCCCCCACCATCCTCCCAAAAATCTCTTTCTCTGAAATAGTCCTCCACCATTACCATCAAATATAACATCTCTGATAACATCAAATTTAACATATTTCATAAGTACCCAAATCCATCAATTGTCTCAGAAGAGCTGCATTTGGGAGCATAGGAGAAAGGGAATAGAAATACAAGTATATAGTGGGACTGCTGGGGCATATTGTATTTGGGGAGAGATGCTTTCAGAAAGCAAGAGGTGATTTGTGGAGGGACAGTAAGAATAGAAACCACGTTTTCTTGACGTCTGATCCCAGACAGCAACACCCTTAGGAAGAGTAAATCAAGGGCTGGAAACAATAGCACCTTGTATGTTAGGAATGTGAGTGGTGATGGAGCAAGGGGGGAGAGAAAGCCTTGCCCATGTGGTAATGTCTTTTTTGCTGAGTGTTGCTAGATTTTAGACCTGTGGGCTACCTCCCTCTGTTTGTGAACCAGTTTTTTCTCCTGGACACATTCTTTCCTTACTGTCCTCATGCTCCCAGCGCTGGAGTGACCACAGCCCAGCTCATGTATTGCTATAAATGCACATCAGGGAGACGTTCCCGATGCCTCTTCCTTTTAGCATCACTGTCGGATTGGACTGGCAGGCACCATTGTGATGGGAAGAGGCTGAGCAGAATAGTTTGTGGGGAGAATATAGGAGTGACTTCACTGGTCAGCCCAGTCCTGGGGGCTGAATTCACAACAGCTCCTGAATTTGGGCTAAGCTGTGAAGGTGATGGTCTATGAGAGGAGAGCATCTAATCTCCCCCAGCTTTATTTTTCTCATTCATATAACTGGACGATGTTCATAAACCGCTCCCAAATTGTTAGAGGCTAAATGTCAACATGGACTATCTCAAGTAGGATCTGATGAATGATAAAAATGAACATTTCCTCCTGTGTTTATCTGAATTGCTTTATTAGTTCAGCTAATTTGCCTTGCCCCTATGCTGTTCGCTTTCAGTGGGAGATCCAGAGTGAGGACCACAGCTGGATGAATGAAAAATACCATTTGTGCGTGTGAGTGTGAGAGTTTGAAAACTGAACTTTGTTTTTTCTCCAGTAAAAATTTCCAGCTAAATGTTTCAGGTTTCTCGTAAAATAACAGCTATGTCACACATCAAAAACTGTTCAAAAAAATAGCCTTTTGAATAAGGAACGTGGTGTTTCAACACATCCAAATTAAAAATTCTTGCTGAAAACAAGGAAAAATATATATACTGAAAGATTTTCATTTTTTAGGGGTTTATTTTATTTTTCTCTTTTAAACATTATTAAGTTTTGCCCCAAAATGAAAGGGAAAAATTATTCTAGCATTTTATCTTTGGTCAAAAGGTCATTTTTAAAGCAATTGTAAAGAAATCCTAAGATTAAAAAAACATGAAATCAGCTTCAGTGAACATATATTTTAAAATATAATTCTACTATTAAACTTGAAGGCAGCCCAGTATTAATACTGGCAATGATCCAAATACCAGGAATTAATCTGAAAATACATTACTAAATGCTTTGAAATAATGAATATTTGGGGGTATATGTTCAGTTATACAAATCTTAAAATTTATTTATATTTGTATCTGAATATATGTGCCCTTTGTTAATGGCCAATTGAGAGAGTGGAATTCATGAAATAAACTGTTTGTGATCATAAACTAGATGATCTTTAAGGTCCCTCCAACCCAAACCTTTCTATGATTCTATGAGCAGAAGTGTGGCCTAAACCCAGCGAAGATGTTAGGCAGATGCTTAACTTTTAAGCAGACCAAAATCCCTGATATATCTGGGTGAATCACAATCTCCTGAGTGAATGCAGATTTTCTTGCCCCAAAGCCGTCCTTAGCTTTTCATGCCTGGAACAACCTTGCAACACATGATGCTACTGCAAGCTCTTAATGACCATCACTATATCCAGAGGAAAAATTCCTTGTGTCATTAAAAGAACAGCAGAGAAGATCACATCTCACCACTGAGACACAGGTGCCGGAATATCTAGGAGTTGCCCCAAAGATATAACAATGGGGAATGCTCTAGATGCTCCAGTGCTTGAACATCTCTGAATGGTTTTGTACCTCTTGTTTGTGCGATACCAAGACCATGTGACAGTCAGCATGTCTGAGAGCTCAAGGGCTAAACATGCTGAGAGTATGAATGAGTTCTGAGTTGGTCATTCAAGGGCAGGGGTAGCTGCTGCATCTGCTGGGAGTTACGGTCCTGCCCCTCAGACACCAGTGACTACGGGTTCACCCTCTGCCAAAACCATGGGGGGCCTCCAGACAGGGACCTTACACAGGAACAGGCAATTGCCTCCCTCCCAACCCTGTAAGCTGACTGGATATAGGATTTCTGCTGAGGGGAACTCAAAAGGTGCCCAGGGGTGTAATTTCAAGCAATTATCATGACAACCCCACTCTTCTCTTGGGCTCTTTCCTTGGCATAGATTGTTGGTTAATGTCAGAGACAGGATGCTGGGGTAGATGGACGTTTGGTATAGAGCCAGTAGAAGCAGACTTAAGCTTTTAATCTCATGTTCTTTTACAGATGAAAGTAGTATCAGAGCCTTATTTCCACTTCACAGTCTCACTATCTGCCTTGTGAAAGGCAGCACACAGTTGAGATGTGCTCTCTTGGAAAAATTCACCAAGATAGTGACCATGCTAGAAAACCTGCAGCTTCAGACTTGGAACTGTTCGTTTAATGAGGTTATTCTTAAAGAGAAAGGTCAAACACACACTTCAAGATTTCCAGAATCAACCAAAGTGAAAACACACTTCTACTGTTTGGAAACCACCTAGCATCAATACTTTCTTAGCCATCTCCAAGGTGAAAACCTGTCAATGGTGGAATTTTCACTTCCCCTCCCGCTTCAAGGACAGTGATTTGCAGAAGAAGCACACTCTACAAAGTGAGGGTATAGGAAGTGATTTGAGCTCAGTCATTGTTTTGAAAAGAAATCAGACTTTTCCCTTTGCCCAGGAGATTTCAAAAATGCTTCAGAGACTGATGGAGAGGGAAAGATGTTATCCACTTCTCCAAGGCAGTGAGGACTAATGGGAACTCAGTAGCTGTCAAGCAACCTGCCCTAACACTGTACATTTATTTATTTAGAAGCAAAACATCATGGAGCTCTGTAACCCACTAAAAGATGAATTACAGCTGAGCGAAGTTAGGCTCCACGAGCAAAAGGAGCATTTAGTTTTTTAACAGTAACTATTCCCTAAATCCACAACCCTGGGTTTAAGCATCTCTAATCCATAAATTTCAATTAATATCTTTCTAAAAGGAAAAGAAGGATGGCATCTTTGATTCCTCTGTTTGTCCACCTCACGAGGGTACAGCAAAATGCCCAGCTGTTTTTGATTCAGTTACAGACTGTAGAAAGCTATTGAAACTCTTGCTACAGGCAAGGGCAGAAAGCCGCTGTGGTCCTGTGAAACTCTGGGAGCTGGGAGCAGACAGCATGCCCCAGCAGCATGCAGTATCACTATAGTGTGTTGAGGGACCTCTTGATGTACTCATTTCTGAGAAAAGCCTGCTGGCCTCAGGCTCTTGCTTACCTTGCTCCTTCCTGCAAGGCATAGAAATGTGCCACGCTGGTATCATCTGCCTGACTCAGCCTGGAGATGACAGCTGTAGTCCAGCATAAATTGAAGTCTTCCTAACACAGTGTCTCTTCCTACCACCCTAGCTATAGCACTGGTTCCCAGGGTACAGGCACACAAAGAGCTGTTCACCATGGTGTGTGGCAACCCTCTGCCACAATAGAAGATGTTTCAGTTCCCACTGGAGACCACCAGCACCCTGAAACAGGTCTGACTGTGCCCTAGTGCTCTTGATCCATGAAATCTTGTTGCAAAAATGTGCCAACTTACCTCTTCCCTCTTCCTGAAGCTTGTCTGTTCCCCACTCCTGCCTCACCCAAAGCTGACCATGAGGTCTGAAGCCAATTAATTTGCATCAGGAAAAGCCCTTGACCTGAAGTTGCATCTGTGCTTTTCCTGGCAGACATCCCAGGCTGGGATGTCCTCTCTGTCTTTCATCCAAGCTGGTTGCCTTTCCTCTCAGTAAGAGATTTTGCTTCTCCCACATGTCATGGAGATCCCCAGTTGACAACATTTCTGGAAGAATTCCAGCTGTTTCCACCTCATCCTCCAGCCAGCCAGGCCAGTGCTTTGCTTAATGTCTAGGAATTATCATGATCCAGAGGGGTACAGTTGGTAGGAGAAAAAGCAATATTCTAGTAGACAATGCATGATGGTTTATTGATTTGGACAGAGATCAGTAACATTTTCAACCTGCTTTGCCCCTTTTAACTCTGTGCTTAATTTACTCAGTATTATTTATAGGCAGGTAGGTTTGCACATTCATAAAACTTTCAGTTTCCTGTTATGTCTAGAGAACTGGTAGGAGGTATGGCAAATATATTCGTAGCGACTCAAATCCCCTGTGTGGTTTCCATTGAGTGAAATATTCATCACTTCCTGTCCTAAACTCAGTGAAGCACTGCCAAAGTTTTAACAAGGGGGTCCTACAGAAGTGTCTCCCTTTTCTCTCTTTTTACGCCTACATGTACCTTTTTTTCCATCCATCCATCCATCCATCCATCCATCCATCCATCCATCCATCTCCTCTGAGTCAGTCAGTACTTATCCCCACTGAAGCCAGGTAAGTCATGTTACTCAAGAGAGATCCAGTCTACATTTATGCACTTTCAGGTAGAGGAAAGGGAAAGGGAGTCACCACCTCTCTTCAGGAGAACCTCACTTTCAGCAACCACCTTATATTCTTGTGGAAACTGCAGAGGAAGATTGCTGGGACGTACTCAAGAGAACTGCCATTTGGTCTGGAGGTACCTTCAGACTCAAACAGTCCAGAAGCTGGGATTCATCCCAGAGAGTGGATTGGACATCAAGGTCATCATCACTGGAGCATTCAGGAATAGAGATGCTGATTTTCCCAAGATTTCACAGTGCCTAACCTGTTGGGCTGCCTGGCCTCCTGTGACACTCTCCGTAATTGAATCCTACTTGTGCTATTTTCTCTGCTCAGTGTGGGAAAATTCCGTACCATAATGAGGGTTAATAATAGAAAGTTCTTATTTTATTTGAGAGTTTGCCGAAGAGAAACAGAACCATTTCCGATCCTCTTCTCTGAGAATATGATTCCTTCAATCATGTATTATTATTCTGGGAGGGGGAGGCAATGGGGGAACAGAAGGGGGGCATGGGCCTTCTGAAACGAATGGCTGGGCTTCTGAAATAAATGATTGTCACCTCCTTGCTCATATGTATGAATCAGCGGCGCCTGTCCAGATGGGAATGGGAGCCAACACACCCCGCGTGCCATCCCTTGCAGAGCTTCGAGCTGCTTAAGTTTAATTTAGTTTCCTTTTCCTTGCACAGCTGAACTAAGAAGCCACAAAAGAAGCAGAAAGGAAATCAAATCTGGAAAATATGCATTCATCTTGAAAAGGATCAGAAATGTGTTGACAATACAATAAAACATGTATGTGAAAAAGCAACATTGATAGACTTCCTCAGATTCTTCTGCTTGGTAGTCCCAGCTTAGGTCAGATTGCCTGGCAACCTTCTCGAAGGCTGTAATACCTCCTCCATGAATATGTTTATAGGGCATGGTCTAGATGCCTGTTCTCTGCATGGTGAGATTTCCTTCTTCTTGATTTCAAATCGAATTGTAGTGCTCTTTTTAAAAAGCCAGTCTTTTGGAACTGGATACCTAGGGCTGAGAAAATGCTCTAACCTCTTCAAGATCTGACTAATGCAAAGAGCAATGGACAGATGGAATGTTACATAAATATTATGAAGGCATGAATGACTTAGTGATTAGATGGATAGACTTATACATATTGAGGAGAGATGGATGCTCTGGGTAAAAGAATAGCTGGCTAGAACTAAAGGGGAAAGGAGAGCTCCATAAATCTGTCTGTGTAGAAAACTGCAGGCAGATGAAATGTCTGCTAGGGAAGTGCTGTGTCTTGGAATTAATAAGACAATAATAACAAAAAAGCTTGTTCCGGTGTGTCTTCTGTCCCCACAATCATGTGGCTCCTCACAAAACACTTTCTATGTCAACTTAATACAATTTTGATCTACTTGGTGTCCCAACAAATAAAATGAAGGAAAGAAAATTCATTTGCACAGAACTCTGAGCTTGCAATAGCCTACATAAATGTTGTCTAATCCGGTAGGTACTCAACATTGCTATTGTTTTTATTACCATTTGGTATTTCTGCCTACACTGTTCCAGGGAAGATAGAAATTGTAATTTCTGCTCTAAGATGAAGATGCCCCCTTTATCACAACCAGGGTTGAAGAAAGAATGAGGATTACCTCAAGTATTTTTAAGCAGAGGATCAGTAAGGGAATTTAACTCTGCAAACTTCTTCATGGAATTTGAATAATGGATGACTTCAGCACTCAGCTTTCAAGCTTCAGTTTGAAGACCTGTGGTGATTCATGGACCTTTCCTACTTAATCTGTGCAAAGAAACTAAGAAAAGGCAGTTCAGCCATGTGATATCTCCAGGTGTGTCAGAGTTTATACGTCCTCAACTGGTTGACATTTCTGTGAGAGTGTTCACAGAAATCTGAAATGGCAACAGGCTGAAAAGCATGGACCTAGAGCCTGCATCTACAGTGAAAGTAAGAGTTAGGGTCAGCCTCCTCCAGCCCAGGCTGTTTACACCACCAATCTTCATGCTAGGCCAATGCTCACGCATCAGCTCAGACCTAGGGAACCTGTGGAGTAGGTGAGCGCCTCTTATTCTCTGCTTCATTGCAGAAAATGTGAATGAAGAGATTTCTGAATGCAGCAGCCAGGAGCTGAAAACCTACTGCCTTAAGACTCCTGCTAGGAGGATACAACTGAACAGCTTCAGAGAAGGCAGGTCTCACGCAGACTCATGCAGAATCTCATAACAGCTGATTTTAGAGGGACCTCCGGAGGTCATCTTCATAGAATCACAGAATGATTTGGGTTGGAAGGGACCTTAAACATCACTGAGTCCCAACCCCCCCTGCCATGGGCAGAGACACCTTCCACTAGACGAGGTTGCTCCAAGCCTCATCCAGCCTGGACTTGAAGACAGCCAGGGATGGGGAATCCACAGCTTCTCTGAGCAACCTATTCCAGTGCCTCACCACCTTCTCCAGGAAGAATTTCTTCCTTATATCCAATCTAAACCTCCCCATTTTCAATTTAAACCTGTTACCCCTTGTCCTGTCACTATAGGCCCTTGTAAAAAGACCCCCCCAGCTTCCTTGTAGGCCCCCATCAGGTAATGGAAGACTGCCATAAGGTCTCCCTGGAGCCTTCTCTTCTCTGAGGGTGCACTTAATCCCATTATCCATGTCACTGACAAAGATGTTAAACAGTTCCGGTCCCAACACCAACCCCTGAGGAACGCCACTTGTAACCAGTCTCCACTCAGATACTGAGCCGTTGACCATCATCCTCTGAGTGCAACCACCCAGCCAGTTCTTTATCCATCGAGCAGTCCATCCATCAAAACCATGTCTTTCCAGTTTAGAGACAAGGATATCGTGAGGGACGGTATCGAAGACTTTGCATAAGCCCAGGTAAATGACATCGGTTGCCTGTCCGCTATCTACCAAGGTTGTGACCCCGTCTTGGAAGGCCACCATGTTCGTCAGGCACGATCAGCCTTTGGTGAAGCCATGTTGGCTGTCATCAATCACCTCATTCTCCACGTGCCTCAGCATGATTTCTGGGGGGATATGCTCCATGACCTTGCCAGGCACAGAGGTGAGACAGACTGGCCTGTAGTTTCCTGGGTCCTCTTTTTCTCCCTTTTTGAAGATGGGGGTTATGTTTCCCCTTTTCCAGTCAGCATGAATGTCACCAGACCACCATAACTTCTCAAATATGATGGGTAGAGTTTTCTCAACCCCATCTGTCAGTTCTTTCAGGACCCATGGATGTATTCCATCGGGTCCCATGGACTTGTGCACCTTCAGGTTCCTCAGGTGTTCCTGAACCTGATCCTCTCTAACCATGGGTGGCTTTCCATTCTCCCAGTCCCTGCCCTTGTCTTCTGTAACTCCAGGGGTATGGCTTGTGCCCTTGCCAGTGAAGACCGAGGCAAAAAAAGCATTGAGTACCTCGGCCTTCTCCATATCCTAGGAAAGCAGCACTCCTGTTTCCTTCCACAGAGGGCCTATATTTTCCCTGATCTTCTTTTTATCCCCTATGTACCTATAGAAACCCTTTTTGTTGGCCCTGATGTCCCTGGCCAGGTTCAATTCTGTCAGGGCTTTGGCTTTCCTAACCTGATCTCTGACCTCTTGGACAACTTCCCTGTAATTCTCCCAGGCTCCCTGTTCCTGCTTCCACCCACTGTAGGCTTCTTTTTTTTGCTTCACTTTGTCCAGGAGCTGCTCGTTCATCCACACAGGCCTGCAGCCACTTTTGAGAGAAGGGAGTCTCTCTTCTTCATCTGCTTTTGAATCCAAGTGGAGCTAAACCAGCACTGACCCATTTGTGCAGACTGCCTGGCATCCCTCCAGAGAGCAGCATGGAGTGGAATACAACCTGCCCACTGTCATAGGATGTCTCAAGTGTTGCTTCCTATCCCAAAAGTGGGGCAAAAAGAGATGAGGAAAGGCTATCAGATGTCCCAGAGAAGAATGTCCACATGGAAGATTGTCCCAGCAGTATCTCTAAACTAAGAGAATCCATCCACCGTGTTATCTCTGGCTTTTCCCCCATGCAGTTCTCATGGGAACAGGCACAGTTGAATTCCCAGCTTGGTTTCCTATTGCTTTGCACTCTCTGCAGTTATTTATACTGGTGCATTCAGCACTTTGCTAAACTTTGTGTTGTAAAAAATTAACTTGGAAGCCCTGTCTGGATGCTAACAGCATTATGCCTTCCTGGGCAATATACCCTGAGTAGGTGTAGGCTCTGTGGCAGCTTTGAGCTGGATTCCTAAGGCTGCCTTCTTTCTTGAGACCACAGCTTTGCCAGGGGAGCTAGGATGGAGAGCCTAAACATAATCCAGCTTCCGCAAAGCCACAGTCTTGGTGGCAAGGAGCTGGTTTAGTTCTTATTTCATCCAAGCTAGTAAATCTTTCCCTGAGCTGTTTTTAATTTCAAGCCCTCCTGGGAACCTAAAAGATCTCCAGGATTGTTACTGAAGTCGATGACTGAGGGTACTTGCCCCATTGCAATGACTATAGTGCCACATTCCCTTCCCTTGCAGTCTCCCTTCTTGCACTCCTCCCACTATTTTGGATGTTAATTAAATCAGTCACTGCAAAAATAAAGAAAAGCCTTGACCTTAGATCTTATTATAGTAGAGCTAGGCTTTTCTTTTTTTTTCCCCTTTCATTCTGGGTTTTTTTTTTTTTTACTTTTTTTTAGGCACGCTGCAATTTTTTTTTTTTTCCCCCCCGAATACAGTTGTAATTAAGTGGCTATTGTGCGTGTGTCATTGCTGCCCTCTACTGCAGGGAACCAGAAGTCATCAGCTGCACATCATGAACCTGGGGGTGAGGGCAGGAGTCCTCCCTCACTGGTCCAGGACTTCTTGTCCCTGCTGTGAAGATCTTTAGCACACTAAGCATCTCAGTGAGGTTTGTGTTAGGCTAAGGGTAATGAAACCCCTGAGCAAATAGGACTGGCAGAGGTTGCCTTCTCCAGGGCTTTTCTATCTTGTTTCACCTTTCAGATCCCCGAAAATATTCCAATGGAAGTGTGACTCCCCGCAGGAGTTTTGCACATGAAGAACTCTAACACAGAGATGTTTCTCTCAGACTATTTAGAAATTAACCACCAACCCCCAGTGTCCATGACCCACAGGTTGAAATTTAGTCCTCCCCCTACAAACCTCCCATCTCAACCTACCTTAAAGCATCCCTGCCAGATCTTTCTAGAATCTGTTCCTTGAAACCACTTGTTTTTTCCTGTTGTCTCAACTAAATCATGAAAGTCTTTTTAAGAGCTCATGAGCTGGCATAATCAATCCTATTGGAGATTTACAATACAAGGTAACTCACATGCTGTATTACTCAGGCTTGTTAAAATATTTTGGTTTCTTCAGAAGATGCCATATTTCAGCTTGGCCTGAAATCTCCTAGGTCATCTTGAAACAAGAGGTTATTTACAGGGCCCTTTACATCACTGTTATGAACAGCCAGAAGCAGATCAGCTTTTTTTTTTTGACGATTAAGTGTTCTTCCCTACTGCAAGGGCAAGAGGGGCATGACGTCCCTGGATTAGGTCAGAAAAACAGATCAGGAAATGACACATGCTCCTAACAGGAAGAAATCCAGGAGTAAAAGTAAACCATAATCAGAATAACCCAAACAAATGAAAACTCACGTGGGCAACAACCTCCAGTGTGTGAGCTTTAAAACTTCCACTCAGTTGGGGCATCTGCAGGGTAGTAGAGAAAAGGACTCAGAGGAGTTACTTTATACATGTATTTATTTAAATGTTTGAAGGAGCCTTTCAATTAAACTCCAGAACTGGAGAGGAGCCATGCGCCAAATGGCAGCCAAGGAAAAGTTTTGATTTTTGACTAACAGATAAGTTTCTTGGAGATGCTACCTAAAACAGTTTTAGTTACTGGGCAAATGTGTATTCAAAGTGGGGAGAATGCAACTTTATCCTTGACTATGACACTTGCTAGAGCTGCTTAGTGCCTCAGTTTCCTTCTCTCTGAAGGACAGAAAGTCTGAGCCCTGGGAAAACAGACCCAGTCCCAGTGATGCCTGGGCCTCATTTGAGAGCTGGGGTTTGGGGTGTGTGTGCTCCTTTGCAGGGTCTGATTACTTTCTGGGGGCAAAAAGAGGTCATTCAGCATGACAGTGTTTGTCATATTGAATGGCTAAGTACTATTCAGTTCAAAGGAATTTCCTAAGTAACAATGCAGATGTTTATATGAATGAACTTTTCAGAATGTTTATCTAATAGTAACAAGCACTTATTCGTGGACAAAGCCTTTTACGCACGTTGTCTTAACTCTACCGACACTCCTGCGAGCTCAGCCGCCAGGCATGAGTGGCTGCAATCAGGAAAGGTGAAATGGGGAGAGATGTCTCTAAATTCAGGGTCGTCCTTTAAACCTGGCCCACTTCCTCACCTGCTTTTCCCACTGATTGCCTGGAGCTCTTCAGCAGGGTGTGGGGTCAGTGTGGGAGGAGAGGCAGCACGAAATTCATTTATCAAGGTAAATCTACAGGCAGCACGTGCTGCTGCACAAATCTTTGTATTTCTATCTCTGACAGGCTTGGCTGGGCAATTGTTGCTGCCCCCTGAAAATATTTTGGAGATCTTCTTGTTATTATTATTTCACGATTTAATTATCTCTTTCATTTTTTTACCAAATAAAAATTAAAGGAGGGTCCTACAGAAAAAGCAGGACTCCAAGTAAAATATTTTTCAGCATAAAACTAGGGGGTGGAGAAAGAAAGAAGAGAACAATACTAGATTTTTAGTCACTTCTAGAGGAAATCCCACAGATTTTCATTCAGGGTGGACAAATGGAATATTTTTTCCAGACGTAGTGAGTTAGTTAAAACCCCTCTTGATTGAAAAAAAGGATCTGATTTGCTTTAGCAACATGTTCCTTTTATACCTCTGAATGTAATTTGCATGTCCAGTGGAAGCCAAAGTTACAACCATAAACCAAGACACAGAAGTCCTGGTTTAGGAGTTGAAGGGCAGGCAGCCTCTCCTGAATCGCTAAGCCCACCTCTTGCTCTGCAAACACCCACTGCCATGGGGAGCCCTTCACAGGCTGCTCTTTACTTGCTGAGGCTCATGGCGCTCTTTTCTCTCCTCACTGAGGCTGCTGCAGGCTCTCACTGCTCTGGCAAGCAGGGATATGCTGCTCCCTTCTAGCGCACATTAACTCACCCTAAGTAACTCCCATCTGTTCTTACACATGACACCTCCCTCAGTTTAAACAGGTCTTTTCATTCTTTGCTATTTACCCTTTAACTTATTTATAAAGAGAATTATGGTCCTCATCAGCTGCCGTTTTTCTAAGCTGAAACAGAAATCCTTTCTCTCCAGCTGTGGAGAGAAATGATCCAATGATCCAATTTCCAGCACCCTAATACCCCTCTTTTTGGGTCACTCCATTTGGATTCCATGATTCTGGACATGGCTCACGAGACCTCTGCACGACAGAACCACGGTCAGCTTGCCAGAGGGTTTTCACCTCTACCTTGTGCAACGGCACTGATACTCCCCTCTGTCTACTGCAGATATCTCATCTGGAAACAGCCTGGGATCACCATTATATTTTTAAGAGCACTGATGTTTGTTCTCAAGGTGAAAAAATCTTGTTGTTTCCCAAGATGTTTTATTCTCAAGACGTTGTTGTTTCCAAGGGTGAAACCCCTTCTCATCCCCACCAGATGAGCTATTTTCTTCATTTTTTCACACAAAGAAAAGCCCTTGTCCACAGGATAGACTGAGAAAAGGCTGGTATCTTTAAAGGAGGCCTTGAAACAGAGGGGCTACTACACCTCGCTTTGTAAATAAAATGTTCAACAGAGCATTCACGAGCCATGAAAGCAAGGAACACATCATGGGTTGCATCCGTATGGCTGCACTTCCAATTAATTTCTCTTAACAACGGCACGGCCCCATCCAAACTGCCTGCTGGACCTGGCTCGAGCTAACGTCTAACCCGCGCGAGGTTGGGCATTGCAATACGTGCACCAAGAACTACTTCAGGCAGTGCACAATTAAACAGCCTGGCTGCTTGCAGTCCAGTGCTCAGGTCTGTGGGCCCCACTTCAGTGGCAGTTACAAAACAGGCGATTCGGTCAGCGTGCTCCACCACAGCTTGCCCATTGCATTTGCAGTTGGGATGGGTTGAAGGATTTTGAATCTTTGCTTTGAAATATTATGGTTGCTTTTCCCACCCCCAGCTGCAAGTCTGTGAGACACCATACCCACAATATGGATATCAGCTTTGTCTTGAGCTCAGGCTGACCTCTTTTATTGGCACAATGAACAAGAAACTCTGTGTTTTCAGGAGAAAATAAAAAGCCCTAGGACTACACAGCAAAAAGAGGGATGGTTTATTTGGGTCTTAACACTCCTCATCAATCACCACTTCATAGCACCACTGCTATGTGATGGTGATTTGGAACAGAAAAGAGATAACAGCTCCAACAAGAAGCTTCTGTGTCAATATCTACAATGTGAAAAAAGTGGGGAAGAAGGAGGTTGAAGTGTTGGAACAGTCAAAATCCCTAAAACAAGAGGTATATTGTGCACTCTTCTATTTCAGCTCTACAAAGATACAGGGATGATACAAGAAAGTCACACTTCTCTCTTTCTGAATATATGGACTGATTTCAGGGCACTTGAAATATCTCAATTTCTTATTTTGCTATTCATGATTTTCCTGTATTGTGACAGTATTGCTATGCTGACACTTATGTACAAGGTGTTTATAAAAAATAACATTCAAAGGGATAAGGGTGGTATCTGGTCAGCAAAGCTGGAAATAACTAGGAAAACCAAATGTTCCCTGCACTGTTCTGTTGTTCAAAGAAAATGCTGATGGCCCTGGCCTGCTGTTTCAGGGGAAAAAAAAAGTTATACAGACCCCAGTTTGCTGGGAAAAAATAATCATTTGCTCTAAGAAAGTTGAGTCAGAAGTTGGTGGCTATTACCCCAGCACATATACTTTTGCCTTCTGAAGGAGCATTTCCCAACCATAGAAAGAATACCACAAATGTGTCCAGAACAATTACTTTGAAGATATAGTATTTTAACTAGGCAGGCATGTGTGAAGCATCACCACCAAGTCTGTGTGTAATTTTCCAGCCCACTCCCTGTGGTTCCTCTTTATGCTGGGTCATCGGGCTGCTCTTTCCC
>NW_010228855.1:50184-68412 GCF_000690775.1 Eurypyga helias
CTTTACTGGCTATAAGTCTGCAAAGCAGCTAAACCACTTTTGTGACTCTATCAATAGCAGGGATAATAACTGCATGAAGATAGAAGGCGGCAGGACTTCTGGTTTTGCTCAAATGACCTCTCAGGCTAGTTGTGGTCCTCAGGGAGAGGAAGGACAAAGGCATCTCTACATAGCTGAGAGATTTCTACTTCTGCAACGGGAGCTAGGATGAGATCTGCATGTGGTATATGGGACACAGAGCACCAGAAAGCCCCCACAGAACAAGTAAATCTGTATCACAGTCTGCATGTACCAACCAGGTTTGCTGCTGTCTTGGGGACTTAGGTGCACTGCTTCTCTGTTCTGTGTAGACATGACCAAAATGGTCCAAAGCAGACTGTGGAAGGCTGGTTCCATCATGTCTAGTTTCAACAAAGCAAAAATGTTATTAGGCAAAAGGGTTCAGTGTGGCACTTATTCAGAGCCCTTTAGGCAAGATCTCACGTTCCAAAACTCACAATCCATAATGGCTGGCTCAAGACAAATGGAAAGTGAAGTGCTCTCCAGAGATGTGGTGACTCTGTGTCTGATCCTAGAAGACTGCAGTAATACCAGATCATGTGAAAATGGAGAGGGTGGAGGAAGAAACACCACCAGAATAAATGTCTACTCAGTGTTTTCATAACTCAAAAGGGGTTTCTTCAGGATTCAGCCTGGGTTTTAGGTCCGGCAAATGGAGCTGCTTCCTCCCTCCTTCACCTCCCTAGTTCAGTTAATAAATGTGATTTGTCTTGTGTCATTTGGGGATATCAGAGAGCTCTCTTTTCATGGTTATTTTTCTTTCTATAATGTCTCACATTTTCTGCTGTGCTTGGCAGTTTCCAGGAGCTGGATGAATATTCAGAGAGGACTACGGTGACTCCATTTAAATTGGCATGATAAGAAGAAATGACAGATGAACATGGTGAGTTTCTCACTCCAAGACTTCGCAATCCAAAATGAGTAGAATCTAAAAAAGACTTCTCTATACGATGCAATCCATGAAACCATTTAGTAATTCCCTTTAAATTTCCTAAGTATTTATACTGCACTTTTCCTGAGGATAAATTACAGAGCATGCAATTGCCTCCAATGTGGTAGCACTATGTGTACACATAAGTAGCAAGACGTTTTCTTAAGCACACCACACCTGGCCGCCACTGCAGATTCACTAGTGTTGCAAGACTTAAACAAAGAGACTTGAGGTATTACCCAAATTGGTTGATCTAATTTCATTTGAATCAGAAACTTTGTCTCCCAGAATCACCTGGGCTGAAAGCATGATCTCATTCATACAAGTGCGTGTAAAAATGGAATAGTCCAAGAGTTAGTTCTGCAGGAAAAGGAGGAGGTAGAGCATGTCTTTACTGGCGGGAACCTTCAAAGTTATACTTGCTAGCAAAATTCCAGGGTAAGAGCATGGGATGATCAGTGTAAATGTAGATTACTGTAAAATTTACAATAGCTTTGGGCAGTTGCTGCACTGAAACCAGAAGTGAAGCTTGATTCTTAAATAATAGGCCCTTTGAAGATCCGCAATCTATGAGACTTTTTGTACCTTTAAGTGACAATGTGAAGTAATTCCTTGGACTCAGGCAGAGTTTCTATTAAGCCATAAGAAACCTGCATGGTTTTAAGGGCCAATTTGCCCTTAAAAGTATATAATGTCTTGTTTAAAACCAGGAGGATGCTGAGGTTTTTGTTCTTCCTGCTGCATCAGAGATGGCTCTGCCATAGCAAGAAGACTGGAAACACCACAGCTGAGCAATATGCCATGTGGATTTACCAGTTTGCTCCTGGAACTGGTCTGAGAGTCTTGGGACTGTACCCTGATGCTGGTTTCTAAGACCCAGATAGATTCTCCCCTACCTCTGAGATCCTACCAGAAGTACTTACACTGGTAACCTACTCCAAATTAGTTCTCCATGGGGAAATAACAACACTTAACTTACACCCCCCCCTTAACAGCCATGAGTACCAAGGTGTGATTTACACCACCATGTATCCGAGTCTATCTTTGGAGCAACACTGATCACGTGAAGAATCTAGACAACCATCTTGCCTAGTCATCTCACTTTTTGACAGCTCAGAAGAGTTGTTGCAAATCTCATGCTTTACTCTTAGTTTAGGTAGTTCATCTATGTGGGAAAATCTGGACTTTCAATGACTTTGCTGAGACCACACACAGAGTTTATGGACAAGGCACTGAAGGCAGCTCTCCCAAGATCCAGACTGCACACCTGTCTCTGACTTCCATAGCTTCTAAAAACTCAGGATTCATATTTTTAACCTTTTCCTCATGCCCAGGAAGCACATTGAGAGGGAGGGAATAGGAAAGAGAGAGAAAAAAAGAATAAAGCATGCCAGGATCTGTGTGTTATCCCACATCTTCACAACCTGAGGAATTAATTACCCCCAACAGTAAATCTCAGGGCCTGGAGGTGCTTTTTGCAGGGAGTCACAGAACAAGACGATATTAGCATTGTCTGATGCTGTGTCATGGTGACCTGACACCAGGCTCACATCTCTTCTAACCCCACCATGAACCTCCCTGTGCTCCAAAGAGAAGAATTCAGCCTGCAGAGAGGGGACTTACCCTCACAACCCGGTGGCCTTGAGTCAGGAAGACATGTGATAGAGCCATCCAGGACGTGCTGTAAACAAATGAGCCAATGGACAAAAAATTAGTTGTTATGTCCTGGGGATGAGGAGACACACACACTCACAAGGTTGGGTAGGTTTGGGGTTTTTGTTGTGGTGTTGGCTTTTTTTTTTTGTGTATATATTCCTGAACAGCACCATTCTCAGGGGAGTTGCAGTGATCCACGTACTGAAACTAAACTGACCCTGACTCACCCTGGATTCATGTTTCTGTTGCTGTCAGATTGCTGTCCTCTATGGGATATGAGTTGCAAAACACAATTAAAAAAAAAATCCACTGTACAGCCATCTATTTTAAACACAATGTCTATTTTTCATTGCATATTGTAAACCACTTGAGCATTTCTCAAGTGATTCATTCCTTTATCTTCTAAACAAAGAGCTTGTGGCTGCACAGGGCTAGGAATTTATGTTTAGCAAGTAAAAGGATTTCCAAGTTAGGATTGAAACAGGGATGTAAAGAGGTCACTTGAAAGCAATGTATTACTAGAATATAATAGTGTTATTGTCTTTTAGGATAATTTATGTATGATTGAACTGTGCAATCGTAAATCAGTATATGCCTGCAAGATTATATTGCAGGCAGATTATATACTGCATTTATTATATTATAAATGACAAGGAAAGAAGGAAGAACATTCTCAACAAAGTTTTCCTCACCCCTTTCAACTGTACCTTGGCTCTCTGTGTACAGCATCTTCTTGCAAGAATTAACATACTCAATGACATTTTAATGATGAAACCTTTAGGCTATCACACCTAGAAATGAGTTTCCTGAACATAGAGCTAGGTAGGTACATGGAGAGAGATGAAGCTAAACGCTTTCACAACAACATGACTCTCTGTAGACTTTCTTCTATAATCCTGTCGAGTTTGCTGTCTTCATCTAAGCTACACTTCACTGCCTATATAGAACTCCTGCTGTACTTTCTATGAAGTTACTTTGAACAACATAAATCAATTTTTCTTTCTTTCCAGTCTATCACATTATGAATGTATATTGTAAATATTTCCCTTTTTTTTATTTGTGTCTTTTCTTAGAAATGGACCTTCGTGGGTGGGTTTTTTTGTTTCTTTGTTTTTGGTCCCCCCACCCCCCCCCAGCTTCTTTTATCATTTTAATGTCTGATTTCATATCCTGAAGTCGTACTTCCAGGTCTTACGTTTTGTTCCCTTCATTGCCACACAAATGCTGGCACAGTTTTTAACTGACCGTAATGAATGCTCTGCATAGATAAAGACCAAGGGAAGACTGGAATTTTTTAAATGCAGGGAATCTTGAAATAACAAAAAGATGAAAAATACCACAACAGTAAAGTAGACTGGTTAAACAAGAAAACTCTACCTGGGAGACTAGCAGCCTTTTGGAATCAAGTGTGCATTGTAAGGAAGGTGTTGATCTGGTCCATGATGAGAGGTATTAAAATAAGGAATAATTATTTTTAACTATGCCAAAAAAAAAGACAAGGAATAAGAAATGCAGTCACTACTCATTGAGTACAGTTTAGAGAAAAAAATTGGTGTGAGTATAGCATAAAAAAATAAAGGTACAGTCTCTGAGTTTTCATTAAAAATGGTGATGCTGTACATAGGAATGAATGAGGGAGTTGCCATACTTCTGAATACTGAAGTTATTCAAAATCCTAACCAACAATGTCTTGAGCAAACTGCTCTAGCTGACACTGTGAAGGGGGCTTGGTGTAGATGTTTTCCAGAGGTCCCTTCCAAAATCAGTCCCTTTGAGATTCAGTGAAGGTAGAGTATGACTAGACAACTATCAGAGCTGGAGAGGGGAAGAAAGTAGACTGGATCTTCTCCATCCCTGAATACAAAAGAAACTGGCACATAATTTTGCATATCTGATAACATGGATTTTAGAAACAAGGTGGGGGACTAGAACTGTTTGACTTCACCATAGAAAAGGTGACTCCTAACCTTAAAATTAGGAAAACTAATATTCTGTGGAATTTAAATGTCTAGTATTCTTATTTCAGCAAGACAAAAGTGACATATTTTATAGATAAATGAAATTAGGTTGATCTTGTATGTCCAGAGATCAATAAAGATTTTGAAGAGTGACACATAGGATGTCTTTTGTTAAGAAGGCAGAGAGTTAAATAGTAAATGGAAATAACATAAAACTGTCTAAAATGAAGGCGAGAATAGGTATTGTCAAAAGAGAATCTGTAAGATTTGAAAGAGGTTAGTATAATAAAGTAGTTTGAGGATAATTTTGGAACCAGATTTATTGAATATAACCTCCTTTAGAAAAGTGTGTGTATTCTGATGACATCTGCTACTGAGAAAAAGGTGGGAAGCACTTTCATTACTGAGAAAGTCTGAAATATTGGATAGGTAGTAAGTACACATGGCCTGGCCCAGTGGCATAGTGAAAACAGCAACGTAAAGTGCTGCAATTCAGGATTTATAGCCAAATTTTCTGCTTTTTCAGTTCAATATAATGCAAAAAATAAGTCCTGTGCTTACTAATTAGATTTTAAAAAGCAGTGCCTTTTTAGAAAAATTCAGTTATTCAGGAGGGGTGTATCAGGCAAGGTACTTCCAGCAGTGATAAGGCAGTCTTCACTACTTTCTTGTAGTCCTGGAGATTTTTGATTATCCAAACAGGAGGAACTGACACTAGGTGGAGGATCAGGAAAAAGGGAAATTGCCTTCCAAGGTAGGACTACATAACATTGATTTATCTGACCTGGCAAAACGAGAGCTGGGAAAGTTGTGACTGTTTTCTAGTCAGACATGGATGAAACAGTGAAGAGGGAAGCAGTGCTGGCAAAGTGGCTGTAAACTGGCTGTGGATAAATTTAGGTTGGACATGAAAATTTGTGACCAAGGGAGCAGGGAGATTCTGCTGTTATCCTCTGAGAAGGCTATTTGAAACAAATAACCTCAACATTTTAAGTACAGGCTTGATCACTTTGGGAAAGCAATGATATGTTGTGGTTGCCTGGGGTGGATTCACTGGCCCATAAAGGTCTTTCTGCTGTTTTCTTTTCACTTTTATTTTTTTTCTGTACGTGTCGACTAACATCTTAGTGTTTCCCTTCCGCGTTTCCCTCTCCAAACAAAGATCTGGTTTCTGGTGATCTTAAGTTTTTGTAAATGAATCCAGGGAGTTATGAACTGAGGAACATTTTTTTGGTCTGGCATATTGTTTATTTAGTTTTAGCAATCTTTCCATCCTAAAATCAACAGCCCCCCCAGCCTCCATGAGTCAGTGTTAGGTGTTGATGTGTTCATTCTCTCTCAAGGGGCTTTGGAAGGGAGGAAAAGGGGTGTCAAACACATTATGCTAATACCCTCTATTCCAAGGCTAAAGAAAAGAGAAAGGTAAATAGGTGACAGCTGGGGTCAGAGTGAACTGAGGTGAACCACAATTCGAGAAGAAGTGGTCAGAAGGGAGAGAGATTCACCTGTAGAAGCATGATCTTCTCTAGCTCTGAAATATGGTGACAGATAGGATCCTATATCAAAACCTCCAAAGCTCTTCTCTTTTTCTTTCAAGTACCAGATAAGCCCAGGAGGCATCTAACACACAATTAGGTGCAACAATTTTTGGCTAAAGAAATAGGTAGAGTCTGCATTTAACAGAGCAGTCATCTAATCTGGGATGGCTGCATTGACAGGGCAGCGTGTCCTTCGTGTGCATCTGAAGAAAAGAAGCAGTCCTTCGCACAGTCAAAATACTCGATTCCCTCTTTCTCTGCCTGGTCCTGTTCCACTGATTGTGTACACTACACTTACTATTCTTTCACTCAATTGTATTTAATGAGGTAATTTTGTTCAAGACGGACTCTGGTGCACAACTAATGGTTCTCACTGCAAACTGATCTGTTACAGGCAGCCAGTATGATGGGGGCATTTCTCGATCCATCCTCTTCCTAAGCTTTGAATGTTCAGACACAAAACCTCATGACATGCTCTAAGACAGGAAATATAGCCCTCAGATATGCCTACAGATGAAAACACCATGCTAATGAGCTGGACTCACATCATTCCAGGCACTTCGAACTGCAGAAAACATCAATGAATTAGGTATTGCACCTGCAGGCCTATTGTCTTTGCATGACAGGTAGAGCTTGTTTTAACCCACACCTCTGCCTCAGAGCCAAAGGAAGATTCTGCCTTTGGAGAAACATCACTCTTAAATCATGAGGCTCTGGTTCTTTCTATCATACAGTTGGGAGTTGATTGGAATGCTCCCTGTCCTGATCAACCTCTTGTTTGAGAGGCTGATTTCAGGGTTTGGTTTTTCCATGGTTTGCAAGTGTCAAGGCATGAAATTCAGACTTATATCCATGCCCCACAATACTCCAAAACCAGAGAGAGAAAAGTTTGAGAAGGAAGAACAGGATATTTAGGGAACAGTCATGCTTCTTTAGAAGTTAATACTCCTAAGAGGTCTCCAGTCCCAGGGCTGTTACTCTTACAAAGAACAAAAACAAAAGCCAGAGACAGAAAGAGGTAAATACATGATAATCATTCAGAGGAGCACATACAGGAGTGAGCTGTGTCGAGCGCACAGACCAGAGAGGAGTCTCATTCATAGACAGTCAGTGAAAAGTTCAGACCTGGCTTATTTAGATCTCTTTTGGTAACTGCAATATTTTCATGCAAAATTGCTTGCTTCAGGTCACATGCCAGCTTCTAACAAATGCAAGTCAGGAAGTAATTTTCCAAGGCAGGGCGAAGGAAGAAAGATATATTATCCTACAACTGTGGGCCTTCTTATATTTTCCTATGAATTTCCCAAGAAGGGAAGGACACAGTGAGAAAAACAAATTAATTTATCCCCACTTGAAGATAAGATTTTACAGCTTTCTGAAAGGCACGCTTTCATCCAGCTTCTGGAAAAAAAGAAAAGGTCAAAGAAAAGTCCTTTACCAGAGAGAAGCAATGACCAGCGACTGGGTTAGTCTGTTTGAAAACAATTCCTACATCTCTGCGGCCACTCGCAGCAGCAAGTCCCATATGAAAAGAAATTCCCTTTGCCTTGCTTTTGCCACAGATGGCCATCACCTTTGGTGCCCTGAGCATCCTTTTGCAGGCTGAATTTCAGTGCTGCAAGGGACAGATGGAAAGAACAAACAAAAGCTCCCCTTGGCTATTTGTGTACTATAAATAATATATTTTTAAAACTGGAAGGGAGCCCAGGAGGAGGTTTTTGGTCTCGGCTGCTGGTCCCAGGGGAGGTGAAGGTTCTAGTGGGGTTTGGGGCTTCAATGGAGGCCCCAGACAGCTCCTGCACACGGCAGGATTTTTCCAGATTTCACTTTTCACTGGAGCGAATCATTCCAAAATATTTAAAGAGAAGGACTTAATTCCGCTGCTTCTGGGGGTTACACCAGGGCAGCCAAAGGACATGCACCCAGCCAACAGCCCCTGAATTGTTTGGTTAGGAATTAACGTGTGCGTGCACACGTGTGGGAGGGAGTGGGGGGCCACCGAGAGGGTCGCTGAGGCTTCGGCTTTGTTTTTTGTAAAAACAGATCGCACGTGGATGGCAGGCAGGCTTTCAGGGGAGGGGCCAGGGGACACGGACAAATTACTTAGCTGGGCTCTGGCTGGGGATATCGTTAACTCAGTAAATAGCCTTTTTGAAGGAAAAGTAACAGAAAAGCCTCCCCCTCCCACCAGCTTCTTCCTCAGCTTGGGGAAGAATGCAGTCACTTACCTCCTCCTGCTCATTCTTCACTCCCTCTCTTCCTTTCATGTGCTCTTCTTCAAGTCACCCTGGCTTGTAACTTTAAGACCCCCCCATACGAGCTACTCTCCTCTTTTTACTGTTCCTATTTCCCTTTTATTTCTTCATATTTTAACTGCTTTAAAGTTTCTTCTTTCCCTTTCCATATCTCTCAGACTTTTACATTTTTCTTCTTTTTTTTTTTTTGGTCTCCTTTGCCTCCCTCCTGCTTTCCCTCCCTCCTTATGTTATAGCAATACTGTAGGTTGGTATGCTCAGCCCCTGTTGAACAAGCTGGCTTCTCCCCAGCAGCAGAAAAGGAGAAAGAGCCATATTTGCCAAGAGCTTCCCTAGTCCAGAGGAACAGATGCACCTACCCCCAGCACAGAAAGAGCTAGTGTGAGCACTACACAGATTTATCCCCAACACCAAGATCAGCTGTGCTGGAACTCAGCTGATTTATATCACCTGGAGACTGAGCTATTTCAATTTATGCCAGCTGGTGACTGCTGCAAGTTCAGCTGCTCCTGCTGGAGGACTGTATCCTGCTCTTCAGGTTTGGCTAACAGCTCATTCCTTTTCATACTGCTAAGAACACAGTCCTGATTTTTTTTTTTTTTTTTAACTTGTTTCTGCATGCACATTCACCTAGCTGGATTGAAGTATGCAGCTGCTGATATGGTGCATTTCTCATGTTTAGAAGCTACTCCAAAAGTTTAAAGCTATTCTAAAACACAGAAATGTATTCTCTCTACTTTAAACTCACTCTTGAGGAACTGCAGAAGTTATCCGCAAGCATCATTTATAGCAACCTTCAAGGTTCTCAGCAGTCCTTTAGCATTGCTCACCGTAGAGAACAGCTAATAGTAGGCAGCGTTTTGCTTTCTTTTTTCTCTCATGTCGAAGACTGAAGCAAGAGGCCCTGGAAGATTCACTGGCCTGAAACTTACCTTGGTGACCTGTGTACACATCTCATGTGCACAAGAAGGTGTTGCCCAGGTCAACTGACTCCCAGTCACTGTGGGCTGTCAGGGAATAGAGCTCCAAAACAGGCTGAGATCTTCAAAGGTAGTCATGGCTCAATAATCCACTGTGTTATCATTCCTGGATTGTTTCCTGACATTACTTCATGGTGTTTTTCTTGCAGATTTAGCGGCCAGGTGGATTACCTGAGCTCCTCCTGTTCTCAAGGCTGCAGCTGTCCCATAGACTGTGTTGTGGGATTTTTCCTTCTTTCTCCATCATCCCATGGGGATTTGTTCCATTTAGCTTGAGTTCAACCCCGTCATCACATTATCAAGAGCTAAGCAGTCTTTGTGCACACAAATAACAGAAACAGGAGAAGTCTCACATCCAAAGAGCTACATTAACTTCCCTCAAAAAGCAAGGTGGTCTTGCCCATCTTCCCTGCTAGAAATGTCTTTGACTGAAGTTAACTTAACAGAGTCTGGGAATTTCCTGGGAGACTGTCACTTGGACTTGGCTGACCCAATTCAGGAGAAGAAAACACTAAGGGGAGATCTTACTGCTCTCTTGAGCTACCTGACAGGAAGATACAGATTAGATGGAGACAAAACTCTTCTTGAAAATGCACAGCAGAAGGGCATAGGCCATGACAGAAGTTGTAATAAGGGAAACTGATTACATATTAGGAAAAAATATTTTTGCCATAAGGATGACCAAACACTGGACTGCGATTCAGAGATTCCTGATCTAAGTTGACCCTGCTCTGTGCAGGGGGGTGGATCAGAGACCTCCAGAGGTCCCCTCCAACATCCATTATTCTATAACCATGTTGACAAATCAGCAGACTGTTGCTCAAGTCTGGCTCCTGGCTATAATTTTTTGCAAGTATAGATGAAACTTTAAAGTTCAAAACAGTTTCTCCATTCTTCTTTAACCTCCGTTGTTCTCTGCATGTCCTCCTCATCATTTACTTGCCTGTTTTTCCCCAGTTGACTGAGTTTTGATATTTCTATTCTTTCAGCCAACTTCTTTCATATGTTTCTCCTGCTGCTTACTGTCCCACCTGCTGTGACAGACACGTTGACTTTGCGCTTTTCACATAGCTGAAATACATCCTGCTGGAGATAAGGGGCTGTCTAAAGCTTGAGGAATCCCACTATTTCTTACAAGCTCATTCCATTTAATCCTCAGGGTTTTGTTTTGTTTTCCTAAGGCATTTGCTTTCCAAAGCATTGAGATATCTTGTTTATGCCTTTGGTGGGTTTCCAGCACTCACATATGTGTGTAAAGGTGGAAAGAACATCTGAGCTGAAGAGCCAGAGTTTTATCTGTCAGTTGTAGGTTTTCAGTGATTCGAGCTCCTGAATATCAGCAGCTGCCTTGCCAGTTCATGATATTATTTCCTGTTGGATTTCCTCGCCAATCATGATTCTGCCAAGGCACATGAATAAGTTCACCTTTTGTAACCTTTTGCCCTCTAAAAGACAATCTTTGAGCTGGAAACTGCTGGGAATCTCATTGTCTTCTTATTTTCATCACAAGGTATTAGCCTCACGTTGGATTTTGTAATGCTCAATGATGATTTGAATCCTGCCTGCGGAGAGGCTGGTCTGTTGCTCAAGAGAGCTGCCATCAGCAAAACCAGCATATTTCAATCATCTGCTCCAGAACCGTCTCTGCTATCCCTTAGAGAAGTTAGTGGTGGTACGGAACAGGACAAGTGATATAATTCTTTCTTATCTCACATCAGGATCTGACTTCACACATAGGCTCAGGACTGCTTTTTCTGACCCGGGAAGGCTGCTCTCTGACCAAAAAAGACTTGATGATGTTGATTATTTTTCTTGGAATACCCCAACACTTCAGGGTGTCCCAAATTAAATCATAAGGAAGCCTGTCAAATGCCTTTTCAAAATCTGTTCAGTGTGGATTTTGCCATTTGATACTTAATTTGATGGTTATTCTGAAGGTGAAAAATCTGTTTGACACATAATCTTCCCAGGTCGAACTGAACCTTGTCAAATAGGAAAAAAGCATTGAAGCAGCAATTTTGAACTGAGCTAAAGAACAGATGTCACACTCTACGAGGCTTAAGATCCACCACAGGAAGTCAACAAGGGCATATTCTGGCCTTTGCACTACAGTAACTGTGGACAGTTGGGTTCATGAGCAACATACCTAACACCTGGATTAGTAATGATTTGTGGAGCTGCATAAAAGGAAGAAGGGAAATCAAAGAAAATGTAAAATAAAGCTTAAAAATATCTCCAGAAAAGAAGTAGCAAGAACTTTTCATAAAACAAAGGAGTGCAAAGTGGGGTGGGTAGATATTAAAGAAAAAAGTGATTAAAAGAAATGGTTGCAGAAAGAAGTGAGGAAAAACTTTGCTGGATTGGCTAAGACTTAGTAATTAGTAATTAAGGATAAAGAGTATCATGGAAGAAGAGAGGATAGATAGTGAATTTTGGAGCACATTTAAGAAACACTAGGCCTGTGAAGTCCTAAAATATCTTCCAAGGAAACAAAGGACCCTAAACTAGCTATTATATCATCACAAATCAAACACATAAAAAAAGAGATCCCCTGCCCAAAAGATTTGGATTATGACTGCATTACTGAGATAAGTTGCATGTGGTCATGAGATTCTTCATAAAAGCATTGGAAAAAAAAATATAGGGCTAGAATATACCTCCAATATAAAGAGGAAAATAAAGACACCAAAAATAACAAGGTTAAAGGAGCTGTAGTAACAGCTTTTGGGAGAAGCAGTATTTTTGGCTAAATTATTGTGAAGGGAGCAGAAGGGAAGGTTGCAAATAGTGATCATTGAGACAATAAAATAAAACAACCACTTGAAAATACAACTCCCTTCTAGCAAGAGTTTGAAATGCATTCCTGTTGCAGTCTTGTTTACAGCTCTGTGTTAAGGGTACCCACAAAGTTCAGCAGAATTACCTACCCAGACTGCTGGCCATGCTTCCTTTGTTGCAGCCCAGGAAAATGTTTGCCTTCTGGGCTGCAAGGGTAGACTGCCTGCTCATGTCCAATTTTTCATCCACCAGTATCCCCAAGTCTTTCTCTTCTGGGGCCCAGTGATGCTGGTGTCCTGTAGGTCTAAAAAAAAAAAAAAAAGTCTCTTTCCAAATGCTGTATCAGTTCAGATTGTAGGTGTCCTGAATTTAGAAGACACCAATGAAGCCTAAACTATTTTTAGAGTCAGGCAGCTCTGTGCAGCAGCTGTTTAAATAGCCCTTTTTTGACCTAAACTCTGCACTGTCACTGAAGTAGTAGGTATCGATACCACACTAGATGACTCTAGGTTATATGTAGTGATCTATCTACCTATTTATCTATCTATCTTTTATCTATGCATCTCATGCTATTTGTGTAACCAAAGTATCCCTTGATAGTCTGAAACTAGGTATCAATACCACGACCAAATATAATTTCCTTTACAGACCCATCTTTAATTCTGTTTCGGTTTATTTTTCTAATGTTCACTAAAAATAATACCAGCAGCATCCATTGTCCTCATACATGCATAATCTCCTGTAATTGGGTATTTCCTCCAATCCATCCTGTCAGCTCAAAAATATTGAATGAACTAGCTGTCAGGATCAGTTAAGCTTTATTAAAAACTGCAACCCAATATCTTTGATGTTGGCTCACTGGGAACTGTCTGACATAATCCCACAAATTCTTTCAAAAGCACGGTCATAGGCATGCCCTGTATGTTTTCCCAAGAAGTTTAGACAGCATAGGGCTGTACTCATAAAATCACAGAAATCAGAGATAAGGAAAGGACTTGTTTTTATAACATCATTTTGGACATTGATGGGCAAATTTGAAAATAATGGCAGAGCTCCAAATAGGATGCAGGTGCTGTGTCTCCTGGGATCAAGGAAGTGATCAGTAAAACTCATTCTCTTCTACACATTTATGTTAGGTGGACTCCTGTAGAATCAATATATTTATTAATTGATAATTTTAATTTACATTTGACAGTACAAAGTTCAAACCCTATTGCAGCCAGCTGGTTTGAGTTTTGATTAGAAAACCTTGTGCTTGTTTAAGCTTGTCTTCTGACTCTCATGATATTATAGATCCAAAGCCAGAATGATATGACATTGGAGAATCTCAGTTTTCTTTTCAAAACAAAAGTGAGAATCTAGCCCGTCTGTTGGTAGAAAATGCTTGATTCCAAAAGCCAGACAAAAAATAAAACCAATCCATAATTATCTACTTTTTTTCCTAAACTCATGACTTTTAAGCCAACTGGAAGATGTGCACCAGGGAAATGACTTCTGAGCATTTGGAACCAGTGATACAAAACATTCAAGCTTTTGTTTCTCGGCACAGAATAACCTTTTACCCTCCAAACTTCCCCCAACAGCTTTACGCAACAGCAGTTTTTGTGCCATACAGCTCGGAGCTGCGGATACCCAGCTGCCTGTCTGCCTCCGGGTGCCCTCTGTTTACAGCTGGCTCACCCAACGTGTTCGTACTGTACCAAATTTCAAGTTACAGGTGCAAAACAGGGTGTGAGCTTCTATGCCCCACGGAAACTGCACGGAGAAACTTCAGGATGTTACCACTGGAGTGCTGAGACAGAAACATTTTCTGGAGACGTCACTAAACCACCGTTTAATGGTTCTAAAGGCCTATGAGTGAGAGGGAGTGGAGAAGAACATCTCCACGAGGCTTTTAGGTAAGGGAAGTGTTGACTTGCAACCTAATGAAGACATACTAGGCATTGAACATTCCACTGATGAGCAGGTAGGAAACCCCCAGAAAGGGAGGTGAGATACAAGAAAGGAGAAGGGGAGAGCTGGAGAAACAGACCAAGGAAAAGTCAAGAAGAAAACAAAGGAAAAGAGACGGACAGTCATTAAAGGCAGAAGCATTTCCCACTGAGCAAGGCTATAGGCAACAAATAATAAATAATAACAATTTCATATTCTATGCTACACAAAGCCCATATTTTGACCCTGATCTCTGTGCGCTCTCATAGTGACGTCATTTGGAGTTTTGCAGCTGATCAAGGGGTGTTTACAGCCTTCCATTTTTATCCCAGCTCATCAGCCAGAGTACATGTTTAAAGAAACATCACTAACCCTGGAAGTCTGCCCTTTCCATTGAAGTTGTCAACTCATGGTCTAGAACTTGGGGGAACCTTTTGCTGACAGTTCGCCATTTCTGTAGTCATGTTGGTCAGAAATGTAGAGGTAATTATTTTTCCAGGATGTTCAGCTGTGTTTGGCTTTCTTTTGCATGCTTGCCAGGAAAGCAGCCTCTCTGCAGCTTTGCAGTGTTTCTCAGCTCTCTTTTCCTGCATCTCAGCGTGCTTGCCATGGCTCTCTGACATGCTGGGCACCCCTTTTTTCCCTGCAGAATATGTCAGATGAACTTCTCTAAAAAATGTGGGTTGATATAGCCAACTTGTGTTTTGAATGATTGTTCTGCTGAATAAATGAGGGTTGTATCTATAGGAATTGTGGGTTAATCAGGTCTTTTCCTTTAAAAGGTTGCCCTACAGAAGTGTTACTCTGTGCTACTGCAAACAACCAAGCAAACCATTCATAGCATAACTAGGTCCCTTGTGTACTATGTTCACAGGATAGGAATATTTCCATTTCTTGGAGCATCTTCCCAAGAAAATGATCCAGAGAGCTGAAGAAGTCTTGCAAGCAGCTGACATTTCATAAACCAATGGATGGTGGTGGAACAGATGCTCAAACACCCCATCTGCTTTTATAAGATGCTTGGAGAGGCTCAGAGGTTGGTTGTCATAAGGCTAAGGATATTTTCTGTTTCCTGAGCTCATGCCATATAATGACTTTACCACTGCTGGGGCACTAGTTTGTGAAGGGGCTCAGAGGTCTTGGATTAGATACTAGCTTTGTTAGAGTAATCCAAGATAAATAAATAAATCGATGAACGAGTAAATAAATAAATATAGTGTGCTACTCTCAGTTTGCTCAGCCAGGCTTTTGTAAAGACTTCTGAGTCTATATCAAATGTGTTTCTTTTTCTTTGTAGCTGTATCTCCCAGCTTTAGAGCACCTTCTGTTTAAGAGAAGACATATAATTTCAGAGAATCATAACAGCAAAACTTCATCCTTGGCGATTCTCCAAGTCTGTAGCAACTTATTGGGCCCACATAAACTTAAGATTTTAGTCATGACTAGTCTATAAAGAATTAGTAAACTGTTTGTAAAGAGTTAGAGAGTATTATACAATCTAACAGTGCAGGAAATTGAAATATTCGTAGTGCTTTCTACCGTTGTGCATATTATTGTCTGCAGCATGTGACAGACCCATAACTTGGACATGATCATCACTTCTGCTGGTCATATATTCATCCTCCATTAACCATCAATGAACAAAGCCTCAAAAAGGAGCATAACCAGTTTATTAGAAATAAAGAGTTGCCTGTGGGAAAGCCACAGAGAAACCCTGTCAAGGAAGAGTCAGGATTTTGGTACACCTCACATCATCAGTCCGGAGACCCCAGGTATTTCCTACAGTAGTTGTTTTCAATGTTTGTATGTTTGGTTTTAATTTTCAGACCTCCAGATACTTCCAGGGGATGTTGCATCCTCACTGAGTGATGTGAGCCTTTCTGACAAGTCAACACTTATTGGTACACATTTGGAGTACTCCAAGGATTTCCAGATATCTGCCAGCTGCAGCTTGGAAACTACCTTCTTAGAGGCAGAGATTCTCTGTGACATGTCTGGACATCACTTACCCAGAACTACTCTGTAGCTACTGTAACTAATATTTCAGCAATAAACAGTGCTCCACTGTCTAGAGAGTGAATGTTTCTTTGACAGACACAGTATTGGGCTCTCAATACAGGCTGGCAGCTTGAATATACAGGCCTCATACATGGATGAAATTTGTAGCTCATGAAAATTTATTACTACTCTTGTTCATGGCAGGACTGGGTACTATCTATGCATATTGCTGGTTTGCGTTCAAAAAACGCTGCCTCTGCACATAAATCAGCCCTTTTTATTCCACATATTCCCAAAAAAAGACCATGATTTTTAGGCAGCCAGCAGTCCCCACCAGCCTTTGAGAGCAGGTGGAAGTCATCTAATACAAAGCCATCAGAAATCAGTAGCGCTGGGAACATGCCACAGCTTGGGGGCAGGATGGGAATTGGTGACATGAAGACAGAAATGAGAACATTTCAGGGGGAGGGAGGAGACACTTTTCATTCAAAAGTGGGACTCATTGATGTTCAAAGAGTTCTTCCCAACTTCCAGGAGGCCCCAGCATCAGCTCCAAGCAAAACCTACCGGGTTGATGGAGGACTTATGTTTTAGTTCATTTTTTTTTAAATACAAGTAAAAAAAGATTTACATGGCAAGTAATATGAGACA
This sequence comes from Eurypyga helias, assembly GCF_000690775.1. NCBI lineage: Eukaryota > Metazoa > Chordata > Aves > Eurypygiformes > Eurypygidae > Eurypyga > Eurypyga helias. The sequence continues at coordinate 66,922 of NW_010228855.1, forward strand.
ATTTGTGTGTGTCTGTGTGTTTTTCCTCCTGAGTCAGTGTGTTTTTAGAGAAAATTGTATTCACGAACACGTTTGGCAAGTTGAGCCAAAAAAAAAAAAAAAAAAGAAAGACCCAAGCTGATATTTTGGCATGCCAACAAATCCCATTAAAAAGAGAGAAAAACCCACCCTAATATCTTTTTCATAATCCAAAATGCAGGGACATGTTTTAGTCATTTATGGCTTATGGTCTCAAAACTCCCACAACTGCTTTGAATTACAAAGAGGTTTTGGTCCCATTTTCCCAGATTTCATCCTGTTACAAATGCTTGTTTTCTTCTTCCTTCTCTCCTTTTTCAATAACGTAACATATGGATTTGAGTGCAGATTTAACCAGTTCAGCAGCATTCCTATTATTCCCCTTTTCCCCAGCTCTAATGCAGGTGACAGTGAGTGGGTTTCGTAACAACGGTGAGGAGTCTCCTTAGGAAGAACTCCCTTTTGCTTGCCATGTGCTTTGTTTTGAATTAGAGCAAGAAATGTTCTGCATGTTGGACCTGTCATGTAAAATATGCCAGTTCTGTCCATTCAGAAATTCAGATTTATTATCATTCTGGACCATCCTGGTCTTCAGACCTGCCAATGAATGTGTGGACTTTTCCATTCTAGTGGGACACTATGGAAAACCCCAGGAAGTGTTGAACTCAACCTGCCTGGACAGAAACCAGCCCATAAAAATATAAATATGGCCATAGATTAGAGGAGAGGTCCTTCTAGCCTTTTATCCAGTTTCCAGCAGTGGTCTTGGTTGATGCTTAGCACAGCATAAAGACACGCATGGATGAGCATTTTTTTAGTCTCTTCTCCGAGCTTCTGGCTGTCATTATATCCAGACCTTCTTGCAACTTCTTTATTGTTCAGTTCTGCACTCTCGGATGTCCATCAGAGTTCTGCTCTCTATTTCTGCATCTGGTTCTACTAAAAGGGAAGGGGAAGCATGGAGACAGAAAAATGTATTGCGAGGCTATTTTTCAGGTAGAGTGGGTTTTTTTCTATCACTGAGGTAGATTCTCTAAGACTTAAAAAAATTGGGTTGCATGTCAACATAGGAGGGATGACTGTGTCCCCAGAAAATTTCTGTTACATCAAAGAAAAGGAAACTATGGAGCTGAATTTCCCCAAATCAGTAGAAATGTTTAGGTTCAGGAAGACATAACTAGTTTTAAATCGGCTCTGCCCACAGAGAGTGTGATGTACAAGGTAACTCAGCATCCTGTTCCACTCAAATGTAACATAACAGTCTTCTGCTGCTGGGGAAGAGATGTGAATGAATAGCAGGGATGTATGGCAACTTTTTTTTTTTTCTAAGAGTGGTTTTGGCAATGAAGAAAATCAGCTTAAGCCTCATTTGGATAAAATCAGAGTAGTTTTGGCTCCTTCAGCCAAAATCTGGTCTCTTTTATCTCTCAAGGTTGCTCCTACCATTGCCTACCTCTCAGCTTTACATGTAGG
>NW_010228855.1:68422-75998 GCF_000690775.1 Eurypyga helias
ACTCAAAGACAACTCTTGAACAACCTGGTTGTTTTTTCCTGGGTAATTCAAAAGGAGCGATGTACATGGGTTTAGCATAGACGATCTAGATGGGGACGTCCAGCCACAACTCCAGTTCACTGGGAAAGCTGAGGGTGATCGTTGTGTTAAAAAAAAAAGACAGGTTATTTTTTAGTATTATTTTTTGTTAAAATTTGACATTCAGAAATCTTAACCAGCTACAGACCCCTCCTTCTACCATCTATAAACATGGCAAGTTCATGGAAAATATCACTAACTTATTCCCCCCTGTTTTATTATTAAAAAATTCAGTGAGTTTAGAATAAGTTTTACCCCACTGTAAAGAAATAAGTTCACCAGAAATGAAGCCCTGAAAACCTTAGCAAAGCACAGACAGCATCATGAGGTTTCTTGCCACAATGTTTTTCAGGGATTTAATATGGATCAAAGGCCAAAACCCTACATATTTCCTGGACTAGGAGTGGCAAGAGCAAATATCCGTTACTGAAATGACATATTCCCACTGCTCCTAAAAGAGCATATTATATTATTGCCAGTTAATATTATTATTAATTATTACAGGTGTCAATGTTCTATTGTTGTTGTGGTATTAATTATTATTATTATCATTCTCATTAGTGCTACTACTGCTGAGCCTAGTCGTGACTACAGATTTTGCTAGGAGCCGTATGCAAGCGTAGAATAAAACATTCCTGTCACCAAGGATTTTGTGCTCATTGGATGTTAAAAATCCTTGGCAAAAATCAGTTACATGGAGAACAGTCAAATGTACTGTGTTGTCTCCTGCTTGGCAGGCCCAGTTTTGGGTCCCCATTAAAAAACTGTGAAACTGGGGGAGTTCTGCAGAGGGCACAGAGACAGTCAAGGGACTGGAGCATGTGAAATACTAGGAGAGGCTGAAGGAGCTGGTTTTGTTCAGCCTGGAGAAGAGTGATTTAAAGTGGGATCTGGCATTTTTAATGAAATACCTCAATGAGATTCAGAGAAAGGATGAGCCAAGCTCAAGTTTCTTGATGAGGGTGGTAAAGTACTGAGACAGGTACCTGGAGAGCTTATGTACCACTAACCTCAATAATACTCAAAACTCAACTAGACAAGCCACTGAACAACTTGATCTGACGTTGGATGAATCTTGGTTTCCAAAGGATTGATCAGAGATGACCCCCACACATTTTTCTTCAACTCAGTAGAGCCACTGGGTTGAGTGACAGTGTCAACTCTTCACCCTTCACATTGCATTCTACCTCCACCTGCAAACAAAAGAACTGCAAGACACAGAAGCTTCCAAAACCAGAGTTGCCTGCTGTTTCAGTCATCAGACCTCTGCTAATACATGCCAGTTCACTCCTGCAGATGCAGAGCTCTGCTGAGAGAGCTCAGTTCTGTCTGGCTGCACCCTGGGGCTAGCCCAGCCCTGGGGATGTCTTGTAGCTCTGGCTGAGGTGTGACAGCTGGGTCCACATTCACTCTGCCTATGCCCATGAACCCCATTGCTACAAGGGCTCGTTAGATGCAATTTCTCAGTTGCAGAGAAACCTATTGTAATTGAATATCCAGCATTTTCACTGAGACTCTCAAGTCTTTCCATTTTTCCCTCCAATTAGTTTAATTGTAGAGTTCAAATATAAAGTGAATTTTCAGACACAGTCTAAACACCTTATGCGCTTTACGTATTTGGAAAATTTTCTCAGTCTATCTTCTTAAGAGTTTATGTGGCAGAGAAAAATAAGATCTAGATAGTAAGGAACTGTCCACCCTGGAAAAGAGATGACTGACTATGATAGATACCGCTCTGATAGATTCTGATAGGTAGACAGATATCTTAGATGTTCACCATATCATGGGTGACATGAAGAATAGAGTGTTATCTACCCCCTTCTCCTAAATCAAGTAATAAGGGACAGTGAAAAATTTAAAAGCAATCATTTTAAAACACACACAAGGATTATTTTTCCATAAACCACATAATTTTTCTATCAAATGCATTCTTACGTGACATTTTTAGGGTAATAAGCATCAATGACTTTTCCAAAGTGAGCAGAAGAAATCATGGAGATAAAGCCATCAGTGACTATTAAATGTGATCATTTGGCATAGGATGTCCCTAACTTAGTAGTGGCCAAAATCTGGAAATTTGTGTCTAGAAAAAGGGTCACTCTTGCTCCATTTTTCCACTTTTTGCCAAAACTCATGTCTGGCAGTGACAGGACACTGAGCTAGATGAACCTGCAACCTTAGTCAAGATGGCCCTTCTTAGCTCCTTATGAGATGGCAATTGGAAGCACAGGATGAGTTCCTCAGCTGGTTTATATTGACGGAGCTCCGTGGATTTCCCTGGCTCTAGGCCACTTTAAACCAGCCAAAGATCTGTCCCGCAGCGTTTGGATCCTTGTAACTAAGCATTTCCCTGTAGTTTACGATGATGAAACAATAGCAAAGTACCCATCTGCTGCTATCAAATCAAAAGCCAACATATTTTCCACAGTCATATGTTAGTGCCTGAATGGCCATGACAGATTTACTACAGATTTAACATAATAAATTTGGGGTTATGTTTTAGTAGCTTTCTGCCTAGTTAGTGGCGTGGAGTGGAACTCTAATAGGCACAGCTTGCTAGGCCAGGACTAGGTCTCGTGATTCCATAACATATGTTTTACTGCTCCTTGAGTTCCTGATGAACAGGTTTTTGTTGGACTTGCTTAAGGTTTTGACCAGGTGAAGGCAACATCCATCAAGAAACAGTTATTCTTTTGTGATGCTTACAGGGCTTGAAGTAATGGATGTGGGCATGACCTCATGGGGTATGAGCCACCTGCCAAGGCCTCCATGAGGTGATAGGATCCTGTGAGCAAAGCAGGCTTCAGATATTGTCCATACTTGCCTGGAAGGTACCACACATGTTATTGGATGTCCTGCAATAATAATGAAATGAGCAGTTTGAAGCCTACTAGTGCTTGGGGGGAACTCAGCAAGGACAACATGGTGAATTTGCAAGTTGAGCATGATCAGACCAAGCTTCCTTCACTATCTGGTGTTTGTTGGAGGCTTTGCCATGGCATAAAGTGTCCCTCATGCTCTGTGCGATACTGCCAGTACATGGTTCTCTAAGGCTCTGTTATCCCTTTTTCCTGTGTGGTGGAGAGGTTCCCAACCCTCTGAGCAGAACCAAGCCCCAGATTTCTTGTCCTGTTCCTTAACCATGTAAGTGACTGTCTATCTGTGGTCTGTTCCCTCAGACACAAGCTTACACCAGAGTAGTGTGAATTTGAGTTGTTTGTAGAGAGCACAGGGGAAAGTTGTGTGATACAGCTCAAGGTGAAATTATAAACTGGGTTAGCTGGTCCAGTGGATCACACTAACCCTTTATGCAGAAAAGGACTTAATGATGTTCAGTGAATTTATTTTGAAGCTATGTTTTTGGTTAATTTGGAATAACTTTCCTGCATTTCCCAGTGCACATAAACCTTAGTCTGAGTAAGCACATTGTAGTTACAGTTTAACAATCCACCCAAACAGCCCAGTTGGATAATATCATGTTTTGCTGCTTCGTTTTCAAACATAAACTTTGACTAGGTCAAAGTGGTGATGTCCAACACGTCTTCATGCTCAGTTTACATTTGGACAAGAGACAGACTGTAACGCCCACAGTAGTACAATCCCAGTGACTTTCACCATGATTTCTCATTCTTTCCAGACTGGTTCTTCCATCTGACTACAGTTTACTTTACTCAGCGGCACACAAAATCAGAGTGACCAGAAAACCCCTTGCACCAACTCTCTAGTACCAACACCACCTTGTCCAAAATGCCATTTAACTGCAGTTTACCCAGCTATACACCACAGCTGGACTATTTTTCTGCTGATATTTACATTTGGGGAGAGAGGAGCACACCCAACCTCTGGCCCACACAATGGTGTTTTGGATGTTCCCTGTTCCCAAGCCACCAGACTCTCTTTGACGAGTGATTTATGTCCAGGAACTTATGAAAAAGATTACCACATGCAAATGTTAACTAACCTCGATTACAGGGAAGGAAAAATTAATCCACGCTGGCCATTAAGTATTTTCTAAAGAAAATAGTTCTAATCATGAACAGACATGGTTTCCAAGAGCCAGCTCTCCATGCTGGGCTCTGCAGTGTGGCCTGGATGCAGTAAGAATAACAGATGTGGTCATCTTCTTTTAGCCCTTTGAGAACAAAAGTACCAACCCAGTCACAGCGATATGATGTTACCAGAAAGCCTTGGGACATGAGGGTGTTATCTCTGACCAGCCTGTGAGAGCTAGGGCAGGGAATGTTTTCCCATCATATCCAATCTGGGCAATGATGCACGGGAAAATGGTGTTAACTGACATTTAGGTGACTTCATTCTCACAATGTCCATGCCTGGTGCCGGTATGTTGGAGCTATTTATTCCAGGCTGAGGTTCATGCTCTCTGTTCTTTCTCACAGTCATTGATTAGAAAACCAAATCTTATCACTTGAGCAGGAGAAACTCCACACACCTTGCAAAAGGCCTTTAATACCATCGTACCCATTTCACAGGTAAGGAAGGTGACGCATAGAGAGTTGAAGTGACTCACTCCATGGATTCTTTGCAGAGCTGCACCACATGGGCACCTTTCCTTCAGTAATAGTCCACAGGGTGGATATTGGGGGTGGGAAATAAACCAAAACTTTCCTTACAATGAAATGCAGCTGCCTATGGGGTGGGGCCCAAGAGTTCTTTGTAATCAATACATGCATATTACAAACATCTGTCCCCTAAACTCAGAGCCCTTTCCTGTAAGATTAACATAACATTCAGCAGTTACAGCAAGTTGTCAAAGTCTACAACTAATCATCCAGATGACTACAAGAGCTTTTACTGCTCTTTGTGGCAATGGGGTTCAGCAAATGGGGATGGAAGAGCATGGGTCTGTGGGTGCATAACCCCTATTTCTTGTTAAGGGTCTTTGAGTTACTCGTTTTTTCTCACCATGTCTCTGTACTTTGCTCACTTGTGGGAAATAGGTGCAGAGGAATATATGACTTTCCCAGTTCCTGAAAATTTTTGAGATATTGAAACATTTTTCCCATTTGAAATTAAGGGAAGGAAAAGAAGAATCTCCAAAAATAATCTTGAACCACAAACCAGTGGGGAAAACTAATTTGAAACTAAGTAATGTCATTTTAATAATTAGAAAACATCCTCTTGCAGTTTAGACCACAATATATAGTGTCTTCATTTACATTCCAAAACAAAAGACACTTGCAATTAGAGAAACAATTATCTTTTTCTTGAAAGCAAAAATATTGATATTCTTATTCAAGTAATGTTTGTGTTCACATCTTTCTCAAGGCCATCACATTCTGGAAAAAAATATTGATAGAGACAAATCAGTATCTTTCAACAACAAAATAATAATATCCTTACGTGCCAACTCTCAAACTTCATTCACAGCCATAGAAAGTAAATTATCAGAGCCACAAATCATTTCTACTGCTGCAGCCACACTCTGTGTGTTTGAAGGGGTGTCTGATGGTGAGTGTGCTTGCGTTTGACCTTCTGTCCAGTTAACTCTCCACTAATTTTAAATCTTCAGCCTCTTTCCAATAGCTGTGGGGAGCAGAAGTCTCAAGACATTGTTTCAAACACGGCTGATGAAAGCAAATATCTAGGAAAAGGTTGTGCTGTGACCTCAACTACTGTATTAGATCCTGGAGAATCTGCACAAGGAACATTATGAATGCTGCAACTACAAGACAGCAGTGTTCTGCAGCATTTAGCCTTTTACTAAACACTGCTGCCAAGCAGCCATTGAATGTGGTCTTAGGGAAGAGTGGATTTCTTTCCCTGAGTCCCAAGAGTCCTCATTTCCACCAGCTCTGCCAGACTGCAGAAAGGAGTCTGGGAGAAGCCACCAGACCTGTTGCAACACTATACACACTGCCCTGCAGCTTGCCTTGAAAATACCAGGGAAGAGGTTCTGACAGCAGCTTTGAAAATAAATGAAGTGATGTTTGCTTTCTCACATCATATTCGCTGCACCAACCCAAATCTATAGGGCCTGGAAGATAAGGATGTTTGACTCGAGGTGGAGATCCCAGCCCCGGGACCCAGTGTTCCCACACACTGAGCTTCAGCCCATCACACCAGTCGGGGCTGCTGCAACTTGCCGGCAGACTGCCAAGCAGTCATATGCACCGGAGACGGGCAGGAAGCTGTCTGTCCTGTGGTCGTGGGCACTCCAAAGACAATGCTTTCAAAGCTACATAGCCGTTGCCTAAAACCAGCCCTTCTGCTATAAAAAGAATAACATAAAATTTGGATGCAAGCACGCAGACTTTGGGGATTTTGGAGCCTTGATCCATTGGTAATAAATTCATAAAACACACAGCTCACCCTATGAATCGTTTTCGCTGATTCACTAAGACCTGCAAAAGGAATCTGGAGTTGTGTGTTGTCTCTCCTCCAGAAGAAAGATGCAATTTTACATTTTTGTTTAGTATAGGAAATGTATGAGTACTTGAAGAGTTAAACTATTGAAGTGCTTCTCAAAGTCACAGCCAGATGCTTCAGAAGGACCGGGCTGTCGGAAACATGCCATCAGCTGTCTGCACAGTTTCTCTTGTCATTGTTGGTTCTAGTTGTTTGTTTTTTTCCAGTGTGGAAAATTCCCATAAAATGGAACAAGGATAAAACCAATCTGATGATATAAGAAATTAGCAGAACTCTATGGAGATTAATCTTACAACTTGTGAGTTTATTTAAAAAGTCCTTTTATAACTTGTTAACAAGAACCCAGTTCTCTATTTGAGGAAAAAAAAATCACAGGAAGGGACTTGGTCATAGACGACTCTAAGCCAGTTGTGTAGATGCCTCTTTTTTATAAATTAAGAGACCAAAAGCCCCCTACAGCCATTCATCACCCCCTAAACCCAGAGCAATCCAGGTGTGGTGACATATCTGCCTGTGGTCCCTCTCCTGGAGTATGGAGGGAACACTGAAGAATAGATTCAGCTGGACCTGGAACTTTTCAGATGATGTTAGGGAAGAATAACTTCACCTAAGTGTCTAAGAATGAAAGCAAAGCCCTGCTGAGCTTTTCCTAATCCTCCTTGTGCCTATTTTCCTCAGCTCATGGATTGCCATGGCTGCTGGGCATCTGTACATCGTAAATGTCTACCAACTACTTTGCCTCATCCCTTAATTGTGCAAATACATTTTGAAAAGCCAGCTTTTCCCTTCTTCGGACCTCAGTGGTCTGTAAGGGGGATAATGTTTTTCTGTATCCTGGAGGTGCTAGAATGCAAACCATGCCAAATAATGAGAGATGCTCACATAAGCAGTCATATGGCTTTAGACTCACATCCTATGTGAAATCACTGTACATATTTCTGATTTTCAGTGGATTTTTCTTCTCTGAACTCTTTGAACACATTACTCACCTTGGAAAATACTGGCAATGATCACCATCATACCTTTTTTTAGTTTTCCCGTAGGCACCTATGCAACTAACATAAATTTTCTGAAAAAACAAACAAAACAAAACACCCCCCCGCTCCCCACC
>NW_010228855.1:76029-110228 GCF_000690775.1 Eurypyga helias
CCCACACACACACACCCCCCCATAACATAGGGATTTTGAAAAATGAGTAAAATATTTGGAAAAAAGTAAAGATTTTTTTCCAATCAGCAGTTCCAATGTAATCCTACAGATGTTCAGACAAACTAAAAGACCAATTGTTTTCTATTTGTTTCTCTAGGGATTTTCTTTTTAGCCACAAATGGGAACCATTTCACATTACAGAAGTTGAAGGCTGTTCTCTACTATCACCATACTCTGTATATTTCCCACTAACAGGACATAAATAATTCCAGAAAAAAAAAACACATTAAGAGGAACATGATTGCCAGAGGATGCTGCTTCCCTCCCTGGTTATAATTACAAGGATGTGTGGTTTTGCTTAAATGGGAAAACAAATAGATTTCCCCAGCCTTTCCCTTCCCCTCCATCTGAGTAGACACTGCCTTTATCATAAGCTAAAAGAGAAATATTTATAGGAAAGCCTTGTTAAAATGCTGGCACAGTATTACTGCCTCTGGCTGATCCATAAACTCACTTGGGGGAAAAAAAAAATCACCCTGTGAAGTATGCCAGCAAAAACCAGTGTGTTATTTAACTGCCAGGCTTGAACAATGCACGGGTCTCACCTCAGATCTCCAGCCCGGCCTGGATTTCCCCTGTCAACAAGTCATTTAGGGCCAGATGGTTTGTGCTCAGGGCTGTCTTGGGCAGAGCTGATCCCTCCCATTAGGGAAGAGTGAGGGACCTGATGGCCATAGAGAGTGGTGTACTCCTGGTTCCGTGTTAGATTAATTTCTGAAGAGGATCAGGTAGGGAATGGGAAGGTGGAGAGCTGAAAGGTGCAAATATGTGCTAAATGCTCTCCTGAAGTCAGAGTGACGTGTCTTCTGGAGGACAATGGGAATGGCCATGCAAGTAATCCACTCCGGAGGACTGCGACTCTCACGCCTGTCTGTTTTCCCCAATGTCCCAGATTAAGGTCCTGTGCTGCTGTATAAACAAGCTACTGTGCAGGCTTTTCCCCATGCATGCAAAGATCATCTGGAGCTGCCCTCGGCAGCAGAAAGCAAGGTGAAAGAACTCCATGTTGTGAGTGCATCTGTAGTCGATTAACATCAAATGCAAAATGCTGCCATCCCATCAATCAGGTACCCTTCACTGCTGATGCACATCTTGCTGCCTGCCAGGTCCCCGCTGGCTGCGTGGAGCAGCAGCCTCTGCACCGTGCTGCAGGTGGAAAGCAGCAAGTCTTGCATTGCCTGGAGAAAGGTCCCTCCACCAGCATCAGAGCAGCTGGTCCCAGGACCTTCAAGACTTGTCTGGAGCTGCTCTGGCGGCCTCATGTTCCTATAATGGGCCATGACCTGCCGTGGGGACAGAGTCTCTGATAGTCTGACCCTGTTTCCAGAGCAGGAGACTGACACAGATGACAAATCTGAGTGGATGGAAAGCTCAGAAGTTCTTCAGCCAATAATGCCAATGAAAAATATTCTTAAAGCACATACTTGCTTTCACTGCATGCTAGAGGCATCAGTAGGGAAAAGGCCAGTCATTCCAGCTGTATATTTAGTCTCTTTGCTGTTCTATTTTCTCGCTTTCCCTGGAGGAAAGATCAGAAAGGTTGTCTGTTGCTGTAATGACTTCCCCTCACCACTGCTCCAATATATCTGAGCAGGGAGCCACACACATCACATGCTGAGAAATTCCTCTGCAGCCAAGGGCCGAGCACAGATTGCTACTAGCTGGGCAATGCAAGGGGCTCTGTGCTCTTCTTCAAAGAGGCTCACTCACCGGCCTTTACTATAAGCAACAGTGCACTAGGAGACTTATGTAAAAAAATAAAACAAACTGGTTGAGTATGGGCTCAGCTCTTCATGCAGATCAGCAGTAGATGCTCATTTAATTTAAGAATTATGGTATGAGTATTTGCTGACCCACCAATTAAGGAAGTAGATTTTAATCCAGACTTTTTCTTCAATCTGGAAAGCACAAAACAGCTTCCAAGTGGCTCTCCTGCATAGGGGAAACTGAGGCACAGTGAGCAAGCTTCTCCACATTCCTTTCAGCAAGCCAGAGCTGGAATAACGTGTCATACTTTTGGGTCCAATCCATTTTTCCAAATCCAGTGCAAACAGCCAGAACAAAGCTCACATAAGCACTTCTAGGATTAGGCCAGGAAAGCTAATCTGTACCGTAAAGTTCATGAAACCAGGCTTCCTCTTGAAATGTTTCCTGCATCCAGCTGTGTCAGAAACACCTTCCAGAAAATTAATCTCCCCAAGCTGGAGATTCAGTCCTAGGCAAAGCCAATCTGTCAGTATGGAGTAAGACTTCAATGTAAAGTTGGTCTTTTGGATGCTTTCTGTACAGAAACAAACTTGCCTGTAGAAAAGTGACAGAAAGTCACATTTTTCCTTTCAGAAGCTGCTCAGCAGCACTGCCATCTTTATTTCAAAACCAGATAAAGATAGTCGCTGATTTCAAAGATATAGAGGATATGAAACAACATCTTTAATTGTTTTTGTCTGAAAAAAAGGATGGACAGAGATTTGGTCAGCATGTTGCAACTACATCTCCATCCCCATACTGGTACAATATGTCTGTGTTTACATGGTGTTGGTGGTCAAGCCCCTTGCTGCACACAAAAGGCGAGCTCTGAAGGAGTATGGGGTCTGCAGTACCCCAGAGGACTGTTCAAACACAAGGCATGGGATTAATGTTGGAGGCACTTGGTGATTTTTTTCTGGGCTGGGTGGTGCAAAATTGCCATTTTTGTTCTGATGGCCTATGACTCTCCAGTTCCACGAGGCCCTTCTGCAGACCTGCCCCATCAGCAGCTTAGAAAGACAACAGCCCCATATCTATGAGGAGGTATCCCTTATAGGAGAGGTCAGAGCTCAGGATTATAATGCTGCGGAAATGTCTGTTGGGCACTGCCATCAGTCTTGGCTTCTAACCCCCTTCCCTGTCATTGCTAGTGGCTGCAGAGCCATGCCTTTATTTTCTCCCCTGGCCCAAGGTGTAGGATCCCTAAGGCCATTCTCAATACCCTTCAGATCTTGCAGCGTCTCACCCTTCATGCATCCACCACCTCTAAATGAACATTTCAGATGCTCTGCTCCTGCTGCCAGTGAAACTGCCGTGTAGCTGATGCCCCTGGGAGCCAGGACTTGCCAGAGCAGTAGCTTGTGCGAACCTTCCTATTGTTCAGTCTCAGAGCTAGCGTGGCCATTCTTACTTATCAGTGGCTGCTGTTTTCCATTACAGCCTGCTTGAACATGAACTGGATATGAGCACTGGGCTACAAGCCGGGCTCCTAGGCCTCCAGAGCTCTGCTGAAGCTCTGAATTGCTTCCAGCTCCTTCTTAGAAGTTTCTCTGTATTTGGTAGAAAATCACACTCTTGGGCTCATCACTTCTCAACTTGTTTCTTGCCAGAGAGTTCAAACCAACCCTACAGTTGTTCTTGTTCCACTAGAACTGAGAGGATTTTCCCAGATGCTTGTGAATAGCTCAGAGCACATCAACAGGCACAGAGGGTTTTTAGGCCAGAAAATACATACTAGCTCCATCTCTCCACAGGCCCAGAAACTTAAATAAATTATACATGGATGGGAAAGAACAATTCTAAGTTCAAGAATACTTTGGATGCCTAGAGCATCCTCCTTCCTGGGACTGGAAAAGGCTTCATCACTGTTAACCTCTTTAGCTCAGTGGTGGGTAAGCATTCTGTCAGAGAGAGATTTGAAGGCTGGTTAGAAGCCCTCTCTCCTGTATCACCTTTTCTGCAGCAATGAGTGCCCTGTTACACAAGTACTGCTCCAAGAGAAATGCAGTAATGATGAGGTCTTCTGTGGCTCCCCTTTCATTTAGCTTTTAGAAACATTGCAGAGGGAGAAAAGGCACATTGTTCAGCTGGTGGAAAAATTGCTGGGAGATCTGAATCTAAGTCCTAATGACCCCTCCAGTCTCTGTTACCATCTCAGCCAAACTTTTTTGACCCAAACATGCCCAGTCCAAGTCCTTTCTAAGGCCTAAATTCTTTTGGAGACTACCTTTAGGCTGTCAGAAATGCCTGGTCGGTGGGAAAAACTACACACCAGAACCTGGCCAAAGTTTTGGCTGAGCTTTGCTTTCTATAACTTTTCCTTCACTGTCTGTGAAACAGAGAGAATAGCATTTCAGACCTGGCCACCAAAAGCACAGCTCTCTGTGGGTACAGACTGCATCTTATTCATGAGTCTGGCTGTTCTGGGAAGGTAGTACAAGAAAATCAGTTCACAGGAGAGCTGACAGTGCTAGTAGATAAGGTACTCAAAGAAAGTAATTTATCTCAATTCAAGAGAGAAGGAAAATAACAAAGTAAGATTTCTGAGTCACGACAAATTCTGCACACTCAGCAGACTGTCCCCAAGACAGAAGTCATTTGATAAAGCAAAAAGTGAAGGGTAGGTGTTCCTAGTAAGGTCTAACAACACAGCCTTGTGAAAAAAAAATCAATGTGTAGCCTCTAACACCTATTTCCCCCAGGTCTGAACTGCTCCCTCCACAGGAAACATCAAAATCTGGGAGAAATTTATTCTGCTGCCTAGACAGTGAAATTCCATTTATTTATAGGAGAGATCTGACATGTAAAAATTTCCCCACCTATACTCACCCCATCAGTAGGTCTTTAGAGGGGTGCCCTGAGCTTGAGACAAATGTTCTTCTTCTGTGCAGACCCCTCAACCCCACTGCCCCACCGTGTCTGTGCTAGCAAAAGGTACATTTATTCTAAAATTCCACGTCTGTTCCAAAAAGCAGTGAGCAGAGCTGTAGCTGAACTGCTAGAAAAGTGGACCAGCTCAGCATCAGAGATGTGTTTCTATTTTTATTGTGTGGAACAAAGAATACTGTATCTTTATTTCAGAGCAACTCCGAATGTTTTGTTTCACTCCAAGGTGCTTTGTTTTGTTTTCAGCTTATTTAATCCATGCAAAGAATTGTTTAAATTCCATGCTGAGACAAGGAATCATTTTGAAACAGAGAATTCCTAATGCTTTATTATTATTATTTCTTTTAAAAAGGCCTCTGCACTTTTTTTCTCCCAGAGGAAACAATTCTCTGAATTTCTGTATCATTTTAGACCTATTACTGCTGAGAAAAAAAGAAAAAAAGAAAAAGTCACTCAGCTCTCACTGCAAGTCACTGCAAGAATTAACACCAGATGTGGCTGCCTTCTGAAGCATGTTACTTTTGGGTTGCCATTAAGAAAGCACCCTCTTTCCCAGAATTATTTTATCTCTGTGTGCACAATATCCTCACCAACCCAAAGGCAAAGTGACAGTTTGTAAAGGGAGCAGAAATAGGATACAAAGACTTTTCTTTAATAACCACCAAAGGCATACCTGGAAGATTGGAAGGCAGAATCCAGTAAGTAGAGGAAGGTCTGAAAAGACATGTTTGGGGAAGGTAAATGATGGATCTGGGAGATGAATCACCATGGCATTTCTGTTTAAACACTCTACAATTGGCATTCAGAGCCATGAGGCATTCCCAGTTCACCTGAAGAGGAGCTCAGTGTCACTGCTGGACATTTGCTCTCCCGTTGCTGGCTCCTGCTCCAGACTGAGGTACCTGCTGCTCTCTGTGGGTTGGAAGAAATTACTTTATCGTGGCACAGCAATGCAGAGAGGAAACAGTGATTCCCCTGTCTTACTTCCTGAAGGAGCATGTCTGCTTTGGGAGCGGGACATCTATAACAAGCTGCATTCCCATCTCCAAGGAGTAGAGAGCTGGGCCATATGATCCCTGGGAAAACAAGCCAAAATCTTGCATTTCAGGTAGTCTAGGCCCTTTTAAAATTGACATTTCCACTTGAACTTGATTTTTTGTGGGTGCTGGAGGGGCATAGAGATAAAGCGACTTTTCCCATATAGAGACAAGGTGCATTCAAATGGATTTTCTCCTGTAGCCAGAACTTACTCACTCTGCTCCTTGCATCCTCTGCAAAGCCTTGTGAGTTTCTCCATAACCCCTTTCCAATCCCTGCTTAGCATAAAACATGACTCACCCCTGCCCAGGACACCACATCTGGATGCCATCTGGGTCACACTGCTGAGCCTCTCCAGCTCCCTCTCCTCGCCACACAGGCAGCCCAGGAGGAGAAGTCCTGCTCCATCCATGGCAGCCTTGCATGTGCCCCATCCTCCCTGGCTCTACTTCCACAAGGCTGAACCAGCCTTTCCCATGCTCCTCCAGCAAATGATTGTGGGCTGATGGAACTTAAGACTCTAACCATGTCATAGAATTACAGAAACATGGAATGGCTTGGATTGGAAGGAATCTTTAAATGTCATCTATTCCAACTCCCCTGCAATGAGCTGGGTGTCCTCTGAGCTCTGTTTCCCTCACTGTCATCCTCCATATATCCCAGCTTCTGCAACGGTGGGCTGTGGGTTTATGGGCTTTTGGACACAAGGCTATGAGAGGGGCAGTGTTGAGTTGTCTGAAATACTCAATCAGATCATATCCTGGATGCAGCTCTGGCCAACAGTAGATTCTTCAGCAGAAATATGAAGAGAGACTCTCCAGAATACTATCCCAGTCACCAGTCCATTCTCACTTAGGCTTTCTTGCACCAAGAGAGACTTTTTTTTTCATTTTGCAGGGACACTACTTCTCTAGTTTGTTCCTTAAATCTATTGATTTATTCATTTCTTTGACATGTCATTTATTAGTCTCTGCAACATCTTTGTTCAGCAAGGTCCACATCTTCTATGAAACGCAACACTTTCCTGCTTGTCATCTTCTCAAGCTCAAGTGGCACCATTTTTATGGTCACTTCAGGCCATCCCACTTTGCTGCCAAAAGGTTGTCAATGGCACCCAATTTTCAAACCCATGCTCATATTCCCTACATTTCATCAATGACTCTGGAGACTGCCCAAAGCAGGCACAAGTAAAGCTAATGGTGTTATCCAGGACACTGAGGTCTGTGATCCAAGGGTTCCTTCATGTCTGTGAAGTTGTGAATCACTGTGATCTGTGGAGCTAGCAACCTTTGAGAGAGCCAAAGGCAGCTGTGAGCATAATTTAGAGCTCCCTAGAGACCAGTCTGGAGGTCCTCTGAGTGCCAGACCAATTTGAGTTGGCAAGAAGAGCAGGCACCTTTGCCCAGATTTGTGCCAAGCACAGCTCTGCTGGAGCATGAGGCCAGAGCAATTCTCTGAAAATGCATCCATTCTTTTTTCTCTTCGTCTTTTAATTGGGTTTTGGGGTTTTTTTTGGGTTTGGGTTTTTTCTCTCACATTTGCTCCTCTGTCCCTAGATGAGGTGCAATGTTAGTGCGCAGCCTGGGGCTGTGCCCTGTAATGGGGTGTAAACAATTTCAAAACAAGAGAGGAAAATCTGTTGGCCCCAAGACCCCAAATCTTCCTGTAGGTCTTGCCATTTTCTTCCCTTGTTTCCAGATAACTCAGATCAAAGCTTATCTGCAGTGGAGCAGTCTTCATACAGGTTCACTGGGTGCTGGTGCTGTGGTTGAGTTCACAAGATGCCCTTGACTCCACAGAGACCTTAATATGCCTCTTTCTCTCCTTTCCCTGGCTGCTAAATTTCACAGCACTTACAAGAACTTCAAAATGTATTGACAGCACGTAGACACCCACACTGCCAATGCTGGTCCCTTCTTGTGCTAATGATCCACGCTCCACTAGCTGTGCAGTCAGAGAAATAGCGTGTGACTCCTCCAAATGATCTTGTCTGCTTTCTGTTGAGACTAATGCATAGTAGAAGTCATCATTTTTCTCACATGCCATCACTCTGCTGGAGGCATCTGCGCCCTGGAGGCATCAGTCCCACACTCAGCATCTTTGACGCACTCAGCTGCTTTGTTCAATGGTCTGAACGTTGCTGTACTCTATCTACATATTTTTTGGAAGGTTTGAAAGTTGGGAGAAGGAAGGGGAAAAGACGCACACATTTAAGATGCACTGATAGATTGATTTCATTAGGAAAGGTTATGAGAAATGGCTTACTAGGATCTTGGTTATACTCCAGTGCTGAAAGGGCTCAGTAAAAGTGAAGGTATCCACAGCAGTGAGACTGGAAATGTGACCTCCTCCCAGTCCTTGCTGGAAAAGCTACTTTCAGGGACGAACCAGAAGAGAGTTCCTGAAGAAGGCTGCAACTATGGCCAACCAGGGTGAGACCACATTCAAGACCATATCATGGAATCATGAAATTATTTGGGTTGGAAGAGACATTAAAGCACACCCAATCCCCCCCCCTGCCACGGGCAGGGACCCCTTCCACTAGCCCAGGTTGCTCCAAGCCTCATCTAGCCTGGCCTTGGACACTTCCAGGGATGGGGCATCCACAGCTTCCCTCGGCAATTTGTCCCAGTGCCTCCCCACCCTCTGCGGGGAGAATTTCTTCCTTATATCGAATCTAAATCTACCTTATATCAGTGAGTGGTCCTCCCCCTTGAAGGGGAGTTGCCTTGCTCGTGGAGATGCCTACAGCAACCCTACAGTCCAGAACAACTGTGCAGTGAAGGAAGACTCTAGAATCCTTTGGTCTCCCTGGCATTACTCTGGGACATGGACCACTTCTCTTTTCCTCTGCCACAGCACTGTTGCTGACTGTGTCCCTCTGGGATCTCCTTCTGCTTGATCCGAGCAAAGTGTATTCCCTCAGGTGAACTGCACCACTGCGGTACAGCTCATTTTTGCCCTGCACTCTCTCACTTGCAAGCTCTGCAGTGAAAGCTATGCTTTCCATATTGAGAGTGAATATTGGACAAGGTGTTCTGTTCCAGAAATAAACTTAAACGCTTTCCTAATTTCCTAACATAATATGTTTTCCCTTTTATTTTAATAAAAATAACAATAATAAACCAAAGCACCCTTTCTCCGTTTCTTTTTCTTACACAAACACATAATCCTGGTGCCTTAATGTCTCATCAAGAAAATCCAGACTGGAAGCTGCGGCCAGGACTCTGTGCCACCTAGATATTTTGGACACATATTTGGACTCACATACGCATATACGCACACTTTGCCTTCCCTGCCTCAGCAGGACAAGACTTCAGATCTTTTCTTGCATCCATAAACTTGAGTGGATACAGTGAGCCTCAGCAGGGAAAGGTCATTTCCACTCATTGACATTCAGGCTGTCTCTCCATTCATACCCTTCAAGTGATATTTATATTTAAAGAGCATCAGCCTGGCTGAGGAGAAACTTTCCATTCGTCAGGGTTTCTGGGAAGAAGAAACTTCACACCTGTAGGAATATGGGATTTTGACAGAAAAATAACCAAATCCTAATGCATTTGCTCCTAATGGCCCTGCCCAGTTACTGAGATGAAGCTTCTGGCTGTCCTGTGATACAGTTTCCCAGCAAAAGAAGAGTTTTCTAAGTACGCACCTTGTGCATGACTGTGGGGGTCTGTCTATCTGCCAAAAAAACATCCTCCCTGTATCCAATTAATAATTTCTGAGGTTTTGACCAATTTCAATTTAATTTCATAGTGGGATTGCTTTTTTTTTTTTTTAAAGAAATGATGTTCCTGCATTAAAACAACCAAGTAAAAAAAGAAAAATCTAGTTACTTAAAAAATTAGGGTAGAGATCGAAAGAGCTTAAGCCTTACCAGTCACAAGAGACGGACACATTGAAAGAGGCTGACACAGAGGGCTGGAACCCCTCTGTCATAGGGACAGGCTGGGAGAGTTGAGGGTGTTCAGCCTGGAGAAGGGAAGGCTCCAGGGAAACCCTAGAGCCCCCTCCAGTGGTGGTGAGGGGCTACAAGAAAGCTGTGGGGGACTTTTTCCAAGGGCAGGGAGTGACAGGACAAGGGGTAACAGGGGTAAACTGGAAAAGGGAGATTGAGATTGGACATCAGGAAGAAATGCTTCCCGGAGAGGGTGGTGAGGCACTGGAACAGGGTGCCCAGAGAAGCTGTGGATGCCCCATCCCTGTAAGTGTCCAAGGCCAGACTGGATGAGGCTTGGAGCAACCTGGGCTAGTGGAAGGTGTCCCTGCCCATGGCAGGGGGGTTGGAACTGGATGGTCTTTAAGGTCCCTTCCAACCCAAACCATTCTATGATTCTATGAAAGAGGAGCTGCAAGAACAACTATATTCCTTTCACTGCCCTGGAAACATGTTTGTGCCTTTCCTTCATGACCTGAGAAAAGTGCAGGCACAAACATATGAACACCAGAGTGCACACAGATTGATGCTGAGATTCTATAGGTTAAATGCATTTATACAGCTGCTTCTACAGTGGGTTCTCAAATCACAAACAGGAATCCTACTCACCACAGCAGTAGAGTTGATTTGGTATCTTAATAATTTTAAGTAAAACATAGCTGAAGATTGCATGACAGCTGAGATGGAGAGGGAGATTTAGACAGATTGAATAAGTAGGGCAGTCGGTCTGTCCTCTTGTTTAGGCCCACAACCCCACTTTAAGAAAGCTACCCAGGGTGCTAGATTTGCCAGAAGTTGAGTTTTTTAGAGTGTAGATGGGATGGGAACTGAGTCCCAGCCAGTCTGTAGAAGTGACCCCCTCTATCACTGCTCATGTTCCTACTCCACAAGGAAATCAGCCATTAGGTCTTAATGGCTTGACTATACCCATTACAGGATGCGGCTGGGATGGGTAAATTTTTGTGGGTGTTAGATGTCAGAGGGAAGTATATAAGAGAGCAGATAGCCCTGAGCCTGATAGCCCAAGAGTGAGTGTCAGATTTCTGTGGGGATAAGGAAGAAGAGCAGACTTGATTTAAGAGATCAGGACAGCAGAATATTGTCAGCAGACATATTCTGCTCAAAGGGTAGGTTAACTATGAAAAACCCTACTTCATCACCTCTGGGTTCTTCCTGGCACTATCCCCATCCATCCACTTGTCCTCTGCCTCCCCAGCCTGTCTCATACACCCAGCCAGAATAAGAAGTCCTGATGTCGTATCCCATTATCCCAATGCATTTCACTGTCCATCTGTCTGCTCCCAAGGCGGTGGTGAACACCACCCTTATTTTACCAAGAAGAAATTACTTACTCCGGGTCACCCAGCAGCCCCACAGCTGTGCCAGGAATGAAACCCAATCAGATAAAAGTGTCAGAGAGAGAACAGCCAAACTGTGCTCTGGAGTGGTTGGCCAGATGAGGTAACAACCAGGGAAAAATGCCGATGGAGTTTGGCAGGATGCAGGAGTTGCATGCACCTCCCACTTTGGCAGAAATCAGGAGTTGCTCAGGCTCTTCAGGTCTGCTGGCTGGAGCATTCACCTAGCTCTGCACAGGTGCACAGGAGACAATTGAGGAGAGTCCACCCCTTCCCTGAGCACCCCATGCCTTCCCTGCACACGCAGCAGGTGTCAAGGAAGTTACGACACAGGAAAGTGAACCTCCCACTGAACTCACCACTGAAATGTCAATTATTTTCGAACCCAGGTGTGCCAGAAATTGCCCAGAGAGGTTGAGCAGTCTCTGTTCTTTGAGGTTTTAAGGGGCAGGCTGGATAGAGCCCTGAGGAACCTCCTACAATCCCTTCCTGCTTTAAGTATCCCATGACCCTGCAAAATGCAAAGCTCAGCCACGCTTTCACTGCCACCCAAGTTCTCTGCAGTAGTAACTGTAATGAAACTGCAATAGCATTTATACGTAATAGATAACCATCCAGACCTGCCTGCATGGAGGTACGCGTCCCACACAAAATGCAAAGCTCAGCCACACTTTCACTGTCCACAGGGCAATGCCACCCAAGTTCTCTGCAGTAGTAACTGTAATGAAACTGCAATAGCATTTATACGTAATAGATAACCATCCAGACCTGCCTGCATGGAGGTACGCGTCCCACACGCCTCCTCCCTCCCAAAAAGTAGTAATGCTTGGCTGCTTTTTTGCGTGTTTTACTTTATTCACTGTGACTTTCCCCCAGCATATAGCAAACACGGGGTAAGTTGGTTGCATTTAACATGTAATGAGAGCAGAGTGCATTCAGGTCACAGGCAGCATCTTGCTCAGCTACCATAGCCTGACCATATGCCTTCTGATCTTCTGCCACTTCTCCTCGCCCTGGGACTTTCCAGAGTTTTACTAACTCGTCCAAGAGGATGTCATGATGCTGCTTTTACTTCTGACCCGAGGAGGACCTCAGGCCAAACACCTCAGACTCCAGTCATCAGCCATATCACCTTCCTTTCTCATTTTCCATCATAAACTCGCCCCTGCTCCCCAGCTTTACTTTCCAGGGCTAATTAATCCGTTGCCCAAAGTCCTCCACCGTTCTCCGTTCCTTCCATAATCTCTAAGGCAGCAAAGCATTTGATCTCTCCTCTTTGGAAAGGCCAAAGGGATAAGGCCTGGGCCGCCTTGGCCCGCATGGTGGAAAAGATCTCATGCCAGGTAATCCTATTGTTCCTTGTCCCTCTACCTGACACAGTCTTGTGGTGTTTTGCTGCGAGATCCCAGACGTTATAAGATGATGAGGGAAGTTCAGCTCCACACTGACGGCTCCAAACACATTAGTATTAAATTCTTATACAATCAAAGCTGCCCACAAAATAAAGCCAATGATCTACCTGATTTGGATGTTCTTGGCACAGGACAATAGACTGCAATTTTCCAACAGAATCAACTTGCTATAACACAAGGACTGATTTTTTTTACTTTGGGTTTTTTTTTTTAATGTTAGCTTGTTTGCCCTCCTGCCAGATTTTGTTAGTAATACTGTGGCACCAGGCCAACTTACAGCTTGTTTGGAATTCATCTAAAAACCTCTAGTAAAAGGAGATAGAGGTTCCACATTTCCCTTAAAAGATGGAAAGCTTCAAAAGACCATTTGTGGAGGCATCAAGCCGACTGTCTGGGGTCCCAATCCTCAAGCAATTACCTCATCCTGCTAATGAGGAGTTTGCTTCAGGCTGTACTGAATGAAGTTCTCATTGTGACTCTGAATTTTAGAGACATAGTTGTTCAGTCGAAGTTGGCCAAACAAGTTTGCTTACTGGTATCCCTTTTTATCCATCCTTTTCAAACTACAGATCTCTGAATGGGAGATGAAAATTAATTTAAATGCACTCTGATTTTCCAGCTCAGGATACACCATCTTTTGGGCGAATGAGCTTCCTACCACAGTCAATTTTGATTAGTCAAATTTTGACTTCTTCCTCTTTTTCTGAGACAGACTTTTTTCATGAGTGTTTCTCAGTGGTAATAACCAAAACAGACAGCATTTTGAATGCTCTTTCTTCAACGAGCTGCTCAGCAATCTGCAGACAGCACTTTCAAAACATGGATGCTGTTTCTCAGGGCACAGTAATGGTGATAGAAGACAATTAGATTGTACATGGAAGTTTTCAGAGAAGTTACATTCACTTTCTCAGTAGATTCTGCTTGTCTTCTTTTTGGCCTCCTTACAAATACTGAAGACAACTGGGAGTCATCACTTTCATCAGACTTTGGCTTGATGTGAGCCTATTACCTTGGGGCTATTAGCACATGGGAACAGGGTATTCATGTAAAGCCAACTCAGTAAACAATTCTGTTGGTGATGTAGAAGAGCAACCTGACTCCAGATCCCCCCAAATCCCACACTTCTGTCTGCTTTACAAAAGTCAAAGATGGTGAAGAAATCTGTTTTTCACAACATTAGCGTCTTTAACAGAACAGAATCTGTCTGCAAGGTGTTACAGTTGGGTGTGAAATTGTTTTCCCATTCTGTGAATTTTATTTTAAAATCTCAGCAAGCTTCCCATCATAAATTGTGATCAAAAGCTGCAATATTTAAAGTGCTGACACCCAAAAATCTAGTGATGGGGAAAGGAGGATTGTGGGCTTTACTGAAATTGTCTGGGTTTAAAATTCTTGAAAAAAAGCTTAAAAGCTTTCATTTTTATTTCAAACATGTTGATTTATGTTTACACTTTTGTTGTAATTAGTTTTAATTTCAAACAAGAATTCACATAATTTGGCCATTTAAATTACCATGTCCATAAAATATTAAATATCAAACCAAAGAAATGTCAATAGTTAAGGCTTGATATGAATCAAGAAGTTCCTCTTTTCCTTTAAAATATTCTGCTTGAAGGAAGAAGCATTTTTTAGCACATCTACTGCAGATGTGGTGGCTGAGATGTAGCTTTTACAGAATTTCTTGTCCAATTGGAGAAATACAGACTTCTGCAGAGCCAGGGGATTTCCTGTAATACCAGATAAATCTGCAATGGATAGAGTTTTCTTTACTAAGGCCTGGATAGAAATGTTGAACACTTTTGCCTGGAAGCACTCTGAGACACACCTTAGTGTTATCCAGTAATAATGTGGAAAATAACTGAGACTTTGCCACAGGAAAGCTGATGCCATCTCACAGCTCTGATGTAAATTCATACAGTTGTATCCCCCTCTGTCCCCTTCACCACCACCACCACCCCACCCAATGTCTCCTCCCAGCATATCTCCAGCCATTCAGGTTTGCTTCAAATCATGGTTTTTAAACTTTACCAAGTGAGAATTCAAGGATGGGATTGCAAAGTACCTTCCTAGTGCTCAAGTCACTGCAAAATCCTCACAACATGTTCTTAGAACACCAGCAAATAGTTGGTGGGAGCCTGCAATGGCTTTGCCTTGTTCTATATGTCTTCTTCAGAGACACTGTTCCAGGACACAGATCCCCAGATTGGCATTTCCACAAACTGCTTTGAGGTTCTTATTTAATTTTGTCTTATTTTTCACTACAATGTGTTAGACTGAAAAGGCCTTTCGTTGCCCGCACTGCTTGCAGTTTCTACTCTCCCCTCTGTCTTTCCCTTTGTTAACATCAACCAAAACCTGAACTCATATTGAATTCATTTCCTCTCTGGATACCTCAGCACCAAACATTCTGTGCAAAAGAGAGTAAGCCGACCGCTGGTTGAATTAGGACCTCCCCCTCAGCTTGGATCTCAAGCCTGTCTGAATACTGTAGTCCTCAGCAGCACTGGAAAAAGAAATGCACATGAAAACCAAGGCCATGACTATAAACCTATGGGCTTTGAGGGTCTTCAAATCATCCTGGTCCCTGCAAAACCCCACTGACTCCCTCACCTACAACTCAAGCCAGTTAGAGCAGCCAGCACATTGCTCAGTCTCGTCTGAGTGTCCAGGACCTGAAATGACTGCCAGATGATGCAGACAAAAGTCTACATGGCCCATTATCAGGAAATCAGGACAAATCATCATCATTCCCAGTGTTCCTGGAAAGCCTGGTCTACATGAGCATCAGGAGCCACAGAGGGGAGTCAAGAGGAGGAATCATTTATGGAGGGAGGCATGGGTGAGACATGGAGTCTGGATAGAAGAAGAATTGGCACTTCCCACTCAGCTATGGGAAGGTTTCCTAAACAAAAGTGCTGGAAACCCCAGAATTTATAAATTTGAGCAGTCCAAAACCAGGAGAATGGTTATGTTTGGATCTAACCTTCATGACTGGGTCTTGGCGTTAAAATAGCTGTCTCTCCCCAGGTTGAATGACACATCTCTCTGGAACAGAACTGCTCAGCCAGAAAGCAGTGATCTCAAGGTAGGAATCAATGGATGAAATCCTAGAATTAAGAGGAAAGTTACTGCTGGACAATCACACTTGCCCTTTACAAATCTCTTCATTTGTGGGGGGGGGGGGGGGGCGTTTCATTGGGGGGGGGGGGGAAATCGAAGTTTGTAACTTTGTAGAAGTTTGGATTCAGATTCTGATATTTTGGCTGAACTCCAGCTATAGAAAATACAAAGCAGCTCACCATCCTAAAGCATAAGCTGGAAGTCAGAAAGTCCTTTTTCCAGAGTTTAAGAAATGGGAAGATCAAGTTAAGAGTTTTTCATACAATTGGTAAATCTCAGAAATTTTAGAGGTTTAGGTTTGGACAACTGTCAGACCCTGACTGCTTATCATGGTTGCCTTTGCTTCAAACATCCTTGATTGAGAAAATCAGACAGGAAATATTTTGCAATGTCCAGCACTTCCTGAGCTGGAGGCTCTAGAAATCCCACAAGAACAGTTCTTAATCATGGCATTATCATTACCTTAAGGCTTGACCCAGACAAAGCTGGTAATCCATAGAATCCAAGTAGAAAAGCAAAAAATGAGAAAACTGCAAACTTTACCCTAGGACAAAGTACTGCTGTTCCCTCTGCATGATGTGGATGTGTCTATAGCTGCTTCCAACATTGTCCTAGGAATGGAGAAAGTTTATACACTTTAAATGGGCACATGTTCTATTCTTCTCCTTTGGTGCCTATGATGATACGCTGTTAAGAGCTGCTAGTGTCACACATGGTTTCAGAAAGAGCTTATTAGAAATGAACTGAAATTCAGTTACACTTTTTTTTGTTTGTTTTATTTTTATTCTTTTCTATGATGGGAAATAGTTGTGAGAAATCATGGAACAAAAATTTCACTGAGCGAACACTTGGCTTGCTGCCAGCTTTGGCTGAAATTCCTCAAGCACAAGGGCATGAATGTTCATCTGTGAAGTGAATGTTCATCTGTTAATCTGCACATTAATACACCCATAAATTTCCTATACGCTTGAATTGTATGTATGCACAGTGGGAAGATGACAACCTGTATGAGAGACAACTGGAGAGATGCTAAGGAATTACGCACTTGAGCACTGGGGGGGATGATTACATCTTCCATCTTGACACAGGCTGTGCTATCCTGTTTAGCTGTTTCTGGGTTAAGCTTGGTGATTGCACATGATTTGCAATGAATTCTCTCAGCCATCTGAATCGATTGCATGTGGTAGAGCACATGGGTTACAGAAACACCTGTGATAGTCCTCTCCTGGTGTCTGAGAGCTGCCAAGGTTTCCAACTACCAGGTGGTGTAGCGCCATGGGCACTCACCCAAATGCCTGCCCTGGTTTGTGACAGACCTGTTGGTCCTCCTACAGGTGACTGTGCTCAGTCTAACCACGGATTATAGCATAAGAAGGGCACACAAACAAGAAAAAGGCTTTCTCTTGCATCTGCTACATCTTGGTCACCTACATGTACAAAGGGGATTCAGGTTGGAAACCCCTTTCCTGCAGAAGTGTTAGGAGGATGAACCCATGGAGAACCTCAGGCATGGGTCCCTGAACCTTCTACTCAGAGTAGCAGGAGATGGTCACAGTGACTGTGATCCTGTGATAGTCACAGTCCAGTAATCCTGAAGGTCAGAGAGTTGCCATGCTTCCCTTCCCTTCCCTGCCCTTCCCTTCCCCAGAGATCCTGCTCTGGGACAGACTTGTGCTGGGATATTAGGGCTTTTCCTAATCAGCACTGCAGAAAGGCCCCATCGCTGGTGTGGTCTGAGAAGCCAGGCCAGGCCTGTTTGCAGCAGTGGGTGCATTACCACTGCTTTCTTTGGTTCTTACACTTCACACTGCTCTGGCTTGTTTTCCAAGTTATTCTATTTGCTTCATTATGCCCAAACATTTCCTTTTCCCCATAGGGATGGAAGATGCCAGGGGCTGACACCAGGACCACATGATCACAAAGGAGCTCCTGCCCCCTTCTTCTTCATTTTTCTAAACTCTTGAACTGTTTTGGCCCAAGCAGATTTTTTCTGGTTATTTCAAGAAGAAAATTATCTGTAATATTCACAAAACACTGATGGAAAAGTCAAGTTGGCTGGAGAGCCTCTCAGCACCCCATCCTCTTCTTTCTCCAATTCTCTTCTGAGTGGATCTGTAAGAGCAGGGAATGCAATCAGTATGGCCATGCATAATCTGGAGCCTGTCCCATTTCCCCCATCTTAAAAAAAAAATTTAAAAACCAAAAACAAAAAACAGCAAGCATTGCCTTCCGTTGAAATGATTTCCTGGTTAACAAGGAAAGAAAGCACTGGGAGGGAGATAAAAGTATATTGGAAATTAAATTCACAGAAGATGAAGCTATGGGAGTAATGCTTCAGGGAACATCTATCCTGCAGTTTCCTACTTGAGCCTCAATGACACGACACTTCCACATCCTGTGTCCTGTAATGAGCATACAGCAAATAGGAGCCCAGAAACACCAAATCTCAAGCCTTGTCTGACCTGCCCAGCTTTCCTTCTCCTGCTTGTAGGAAAGGGCAGCCACCTTCACTCAAGAAAAACAAAACGTGTTGCTTATGGCTGCTCGGGCTGGCCCTGGGTGCAGCAGAGAGAAACCTGTCCCAGGGAAGAAAAACTCCTCTACAGGGACTTGTCAAGATCTCAGAGGGGAAGATCAAGTGAGCTACAATTTCTTGAAGCTCCATCCAAACAACTGTCCTCCAGCCGTCTTACAGCAAGGAGGTATGTGTCCCCAACACCTGAAAATGCCATTTCCAGCCATCAACAAGGAGTGTTGGAGTTGACAGATTTGATTATGTGCAGCATCTCCCCAAGGAGACATTTCTCATTCACAGAAAACATTCTGCGGGGAATTTCTGCTGGATGAGAAATGGAGAGGGTGCGATAACACCAGCCCCCAGCTGGGCAAAGGCAGTTCTTGGGACAAGGGTTCGGGGAAGGGTATGTCAGCAGGAGGATCTCCATGTCTCGGAATACAAAATTCCCCTCTTCCAGTGGGGTTTCTTTGAAACCCTTTGAGCACATGCTTCTTTCTTGAACGTCTGTGCCAAGAAAACGCATTGGCTGCAACATCAGAGGGAACCTAATGCAGAAAAGATTGCAAGCCCAAGGGGACAGAGTTTCTTTGGAAAGCCCACCCCAGGCATGTACACTCCAATGCTCACACAAAAGTCACACACATGGCTGCCTGTGTGCACACACAGCACAGCCGTGCATAGCTGGGAACCTTCTGTGGGGGAGAAAACACTTTGGGGTTGCCCAAGCTGTAGAGCAATTTTCATAATGCCAAAGGCAAAGCTGACTGCTTGGATCAGGCTGCATCAAGCTGTGGGTTTCCCTTCAAGCTCAAGCCATGATTGAGATGTGCTGACCAGGGCTAATCCAGGAATGTTCCTATACAGTTTAGGATGACGTGTGCAAGCCTACCCAGTCACATAAACACACGCAGGGGTTCCCACACAGCCGTTTGCTGGCTCACTGACACAGTCTGTACCTTACAGCATCTCTCTGACCACCGGGGATACCACAGGGGCCAGCCCAGCAGCCCTGGTGCCTGTGGGATGAGAGCATTGACCCAGGACAGTGTGGAAAATAGAGCTATTATTAGCGGGGCATCCCTGGAATGAGATGTGGGACACGGTTCCCAGCCACTTGTGGTCAGACAAGCATTGCAGGACATTTTACACAGGCAAGGAGATAATAGCAGTTTTACTAGCCTAACTCTTCTCTAAACAGGGGATATTTTTGACCAATTTAGCTTGGAACAGATGCTTTCCTGTATGGAAACATCTGTGAAAATGTCACTGGTGCAAAATGTCAGCTGTGCGTACCCAAGGGAACAACACCCATGCTACAAAGCCATGGAGGAGCAAGGAGCCTCCCCTGGGCCATCTGCAGAGACCCATGTACTGCTTTCCTGAGAAATGCAAAGGCTGAAGGTAGAGTTCATCCATGAGAAGCAGAAGATGGTCTTACCAAGTGTAGGATAGCAGGTTTTCCTCCCTAAAGGAAAACACCACTGGTCCAGGTCTTCTTGGTCCTGAGATCCTCATTCCCTCTGGGACCTGTTTGCCCTCCATTGATCTCTTTGTGCCTGTCTGGGTGATGGTTCTCTTCATTCCTGTGCAGAGATACAGCTCTCAGAATCTTCTTGACACTTGTGCAGCTCTGAGCACCTAGACTCAGGCCCTGGTACCTTTTCTGTCCAGGGAATTTAGTCAGGATAGGATTTGTACAAGAGAAGGAAAAGGAGAGGACAGGGAACAAGTAAACCAGCCCAAGCTCAGATGAATCATAGAATCACAGAATGGTTTGGGTTGGAAGGGACCTTAAAGCCCATCTAGTTCCAACTCCCCTGCCATGGGCAGGGACACCTTCCACTAGACCAGGTTGCTCCAAGCCTCATCGAGCCTGGCCTTGAACACTTCCAGGGGTGGGGCAGGCACAGCTTCTCTGGGCAACCTGTCCCAGTGCCTCCCCGCCCTCTCCGGGAAGAACTTCTTCCTGAGATCTAATCTAAACCTCCCCACTTTCAATTTAACCCCATTACCTCTTGTCCTGTCACTACAGGCCCTTGTAAAAAGTCCCCTCCAGCTTCCCTGTAGCCCCCTTCAGGTACTGGAAGGTGCTATAAGGTCTCCCCAGAGCCTTCTCTTCTCCAGGCTGAACAAGCCCAATTGTCTCAGCCTTTCGTCATAGGAGCAGTGCTCAGATGCTTCTGAGATGCCTGTGAAAGCTGTCTGGCTTCTCCCGGAGCAAAGTCTGCACTGGTTGCATTTATGAACAGAGTGCAGGGATGAGTTGATTGGTTTTCTTTGCACAGCCATGCTAATCTCTGCCCATGAGGAGCTCAGCTCCAAGGCCAGCTGCCTGAGGAGGGTTTTCCCTATAGCATAGGACTACAGGAAGGGATTCCCATGCTGGTAGGAGACAACTCAGAGCCCTCCAGACCTGTGCTTGGCCATGTATTGATGTGATACTTGGAAAGTCTGTCTCATTCAAGTGCAGCCTCTGGGACCAAAACCTTCCACTGTACAGGGAAAGCAGGAGACTTCTGTCTGCAAAAGTTTTCCCAGGCACAAGGACTTGCAATAGGTGAGCTTCTGCTTAGTGCTACAGACAAAGGGCAATGCTGCCTCCATCAGCAGCACCTGCAGAGATAAAAACTTTTATCAATGACCCTTTGCCTCTGCTAAGTTGGTCAGCAAAGCAGCAACAGGGTTTGCAGCCTGGCTGCGTCTGCCAAAGGAATTTGGTGAAGCCACATTGTGTTTGTTCTGTTGACTTGGATCAGCAGCTGTGGCCAAATTACTGGAAGTAAGTCAGGGTTTTGCTGGTAAAAGGCCATGTACTAAAAGGATAAGCAGCCTGTAGCATGTTCCTGAGCTGTCAAGGTTGAGGAGCCAGGGTTTCATCCCTGGTCTTTAGAAGCAGGAAAAATTTACCAAACTTTATTTTGTGGAAAGTGCATCCAAGTAGAAACTTGCAGTAATTGTTAAAAAAAAAAAAAAAAAAAGAGAGAGAGAGAGAAATTAAAAAAGAATAAAAAATTTTAAAAAATATTAGAAAATAACACAAAAAAGATAATTAAAACAAACAACTAAAAATCAAACAGTTCTTGGGATGACAAATTAGTCCACTACCAAGTAACATTCCCCCATTTTTCCAAGAACATGGTTTTCATAGAAGCATAGAATAATTTCCATTGAAAGAGACTTCTGGATGTCCTCTGAAACTCTTGTGCTACCCCATCTGAAGGCAGGATCAGTAATCAGGCTTAATATTGATCATCAAGTCCTATTAGTCACCCTGTTTACGGATGCGTGACGAAGTCCCTTTAAGGCCAGCGCTCACCCAACCCTTGTGCCAGCTGTTGTGGAGTCATCAGGAAAAGTCCTGCAGTGAGCCTGAATTTCGGGATAGCAATTACGAGACTGAGTCAGAGCTCCTCTGGGCTGAGTGGCCATAGACGCACAGCCCATCTGGTTGAGATTTTGGAAATGGCAGAGATGGAAACGATCTCTTGCAGGGAAAGGCTTCTGACAGGGGTTGGGGGCAATGCTGCAGTCTGTGAGGCAGATTGTCGTCAGTGGTGGGAACTGCCAGGATGGAGAAAAGTAATTTTTCTGAGAAAAGGGAAGTGATTTTACCTTTGTATTCAGCACTGGTGAGGCTGCATCTTAAACCCTGGGCTCAGTTTTGGGTGCCCCACGACAAGAAAGACACTGTCTTCCAACTTGTCCCTGCCCATGGCAGGGGGGTTGGAACTAGATGATCTTTAAGGTCCCTTCCAACCCAAACCATTCTATGATTCTACTGAGGGGCTGGAGCATGTCTAGAGAATGGAACGGAGCTGGGGAAGGGTCTGGAGCACAATTCCTATGAGGAGCAGCTGAGGGAACTGGGGGGGTTCAGCCTGAAGAAGAGAGAGACCTTATCGCTCCCTACAGCTCCCTGACAGAAGGGTGCAGCCGGTGTGTGTGTGTGTGTGTGTGTGGGTGTGTGTGTTGGTCTCTTCTCCCAAGTGACAAGCAATGGGACAAGAGGAAATGGACTCAAGCTGTGCCAGGAGAGGTTTAGATTGGATGTTAGGGAAAATGTTTTCACCAAAGGGCTGTCAGGCATTGGAAAGGGATGCCCAGGGAGGTGGTGGGGTCCCCATCCCAGGAGGGATTTAAGAGACGTGTGAATGTGGTGTTTAGGCACATGGTTTTAGTGGTGGGCTTGGCAACGCTGGGTTAATGGTTAGACTTGATGATCTTATATGGTCTTTTCCAACCTAAAAGATTCCATGACTCTAAAAGCTGCCCTCTCCGGCCTGGTAAATGCTGCAACCATTGGTTTATACAATCTTATTGGTTTTGACTGGTGCTGTGCCTCAAAGCATGAGTTTCAGGACCGAAATTGAACCACCAAGTACTGGCCAAAAAAAAAAAAAAATTAGCCAAAGAAAGAAGAGGGATGAATCAGATGTGGGGGATGCCACATCTGATTCCTACATCTGATGGTGGGATGAGGGGAGAGAGAAGTTCTACACAGTCCCATGACCTGCAGAAGAGTTTGCAGCTTGGTAAGACTGCTGCTGGGATCAAGCCACAGAGACTCACCATCTCTCATATCCTCGACCGGAGTATGGTGACGGAAATCCTATCATCCCTCAAATATCACTCAGCTTTGAACTTTCCCAGGGAGCCATTTTCATGCACCAGCTGCTGACCAATGGACCCTTGATTCACTGACTCAGAGGTTATGAATAAACAGAGGGAAAGAAAGATGATGAATGTAATTTAGGATGATACAGGGTGGCCGGGGCCTGAGTCAGAAGGACACAGGACCTCTTTGACATCAAAATGTGGGATTGACATGCAGAAGCTCATCACAGCCTTAGAGATCACATCTAATTATGCAAGATTTGTGTGACATGGTTGGTTTGTTTGTTTTATTTTATTTTATTTTTAATGTTTTATCCATGAAGCTTATTCAAAGCAGATGCTTTGACTCGGTTAAACTCCAGGCAAAGTCTACTTGGGATGCTCCAGATGAGTTACCATCCTGATGATCCAAGAGTGCTTGAGTTGGCTTGCTGGCAACATGCTGGTCTGGAGCAGGCTGAGCTGTGTCGTATGGAGAACATTTCCTCCCAGAGATGCCCACCGCCAGCCAGACCAGACTGACTTGGACCAGCTTCACTCTTCCCTGGTTCGTGCCAAAGAGCTAGAACAAATCATGTTTCAGAGGATCTTTCCAAAGGGCTTCCCCTGGCTGCCCAGCCCGCAACATGAGCCTGGTTTCTCCTTCCTGTGTCCTTGCTTCAGGAAGAAAGAATAGCCTTGGTGCTGGTGAGACCTCTGGTGAGGGCTGTTCCACCATGAGCTGGGGCTCCACAAACCTCCCTGGTTGCTGGTTGCTCCCCCATCAAATGCACACAGCATCCAGAGCATCTCCAGTGCTATTTTTCTCATACAGCCTTATTAAGCTTCAGAGAGACCTGTGCTATTAGGATTTGCGTTAGGGAGGCTTTACATAGCAGTTTGAGCTCGTTACAGTCACTGTGATTTCTCTCTCCACCATCAAAGGGGAGAGAGAGGCTGAGATTTCAGGACAGTCTTCCTGAATACTCTCCTTTACAGGGCCTGTGAGCAGTGTTTTCTGTGTCTGCACAAAATGCCGAGACTGCTGTCCATCTATCTATTTATTCTGCAACATACTATCATTTAATTAGTATGCCCCACACTCTCCAACCAGTACCAGACTCCTGTGCCACTCATTCAGTCTCTCTGTATTTATGTATGTATGTATTTACTCATATATGTATTTATGCATACAAAAAGCATTGCATGTGACCTATCGATCAAGCATTCGCAGAGACTGACCAATTGGACCTGTTACTATTAAATACCTTCATTAAGTAGTGAGATGAAAGGGAAAGAAATCCCAGCAATGAAATTCAGAAGTGAGACAAGGATGTGGATAGGGAAAAAAAAAAAGAAAATGCTCTGGAGAGATCAGTAGCATGGTCAGGAAATGAATACACAAAATCTTCCACTTGGAAAATGAAAGTTAAGACTGCTGGAGAAAGATGATCTGAAACAGCTATTCAGCTCAGAAAAGTAACCTGGCAGGCACAAATTTTGAAACTGATGGAGCAAGGTCAGCTAGGAGAAAGTTGAGCAAGCAGAGTGCCTTGTCATCCCCCTGAAATCCCATTTCTCAAGAGTGCAAGTGCTCTTCTAAGGAGGGGTGGCAGTTAGGACAGGCAGAAAACATCCCCTTGAAGTTGTTTTTCATTGGAAAATTGGATTTCTAACACATGAAAACATTTAGCAAAACAATATTTGCTTTTCCTGACAACCTGGCTGTATTTGTGCTTTTGGGTTTTTTTATAGATATATAGCCCAAAAGGTGAGAAGTGTTTCTTTTAACCTTTTGATACTATTTCTTGATTCTGACTGGGGCTGAATAATTTAATCTTTTTACTCTGTATTGTGCTCCCATGATTTGGGTTTGGATAAAGTCGACTGCAGGCAGGTATCCTACAGACTCTCAGACAGGGAGAAACCTCTGGGGTTTGGGTTAGTTGTTTACAAGTTGTACTTTATTATGAGTTTAAATACTCTGCAGATACTTCTGGTGAGCCCTTCTACATAAGGGTAGAGGAGCCATAAGAAGGAATTTAATAACCTATGTACCGTGACTTGTATTAATCATTAACAAAGGTATTGGTAACTGCCAGAGACACCAAGGCTGTTAGGCCATGGAAGTGTCTCCTCGGAGATGCTTATTTTAACAATGCAGTAAAAGATTCAGAGAGTAATTCAATCCCGCCCGTCTCTAATCTTCTCTTTCCTTCCTCCCATCGTAATACCCATTTAGATGAGCTAAGCCTGTCACTCTTCCCATGACACAGCTAATACCACACTCTCCTTGCCACAGCTACCACAGAAAAACAATGTTTAAGCCTCCTCCGTACCTATCTGTTGTTGTGGTCGAGCAGCGCGTCTCCAGCGGGGCCAGCCGGCTTCATCCCGTGCCATTGAAAAATCAGCACTTCATCGTGGAAGTGAAATATTTCACTGCTGCAGCTCAGGGTCAGGAGATACAAACTGAGAAAAGAGAGCGATGGAAAGAAAGAAAGGATGGGGGAACAAGGAAGGAAGGAAAGAATAAAGGAAAATATATCAATTATTCAAACGGCACCTTCAAAACGATCCCATAAATCAGGAATCGCAGTTTATCCGTCTGTCGTTTGAAGGCATTATACCAGGTTCTCCTCTGGCTGTTCCTGACTTTAACCTCTTTCAAATGGATTTGTTACGCTCCATTACAAAGGAAAGATTTTTATTCATGTGCATCACATCTAGTTACCCACGTTGCAAGCAGGTATCACGCACCTGGCACCCCAGGGTGACAGGCTGCAGTTCCCAGGTCCCCCTGTTATAGAGGACAGAAGATGATTCGTATCAGGAAGAAAAATCAGGACCTAAATTGCTGACCTGTGGCCATGTATGGGAGGGTGCGGGTGATGCAGGGATGGAGCTCCTTGGGCAGCCAGGGCACACCACATTTGGGGGTGCAGGGGGCTCTCTTCTGAGCAGGGGGTCCTCAACACTTAATTTTTACCTGGTTAGAGATAGAAGAGCTGACACCCCCACTGCAAAACTGAGCCTCAGTCATAGCTGAGATACACAAAAGTGATAATTCTAACAAAAAAGGGGACCGTTCCCTCCCCCCCCTTCATGTTTTGCAAGTCACAACAAGTTTTTTTTAAGAGGGGATGGAGGTGTGGAGCACTGGCATTCAACCTGTTTCTCCGGGACTGAATTTGTGTGTTCTGGAGGGGGGCAGAGGGGGTCTTAACCACAAAGATAAACAACAAAACAGCCAAGTCATTCATAGGAAATGCTGAAAAAAGGGCAAGTGTTGACCTGCATGCTGTTGGAATAATTGACTTTTTTGTTCAGAAAGCCTCGTCTCAGTCTCGTTTCAATTCTTCAAGTCCCAAACCATCTGTTCTCTGGAACCTTAAGGTTAATAAGTGTTAAGAGCTCCTCCCCTCAGATTAATAAGAATGAAGAGCTCTCTTTTTCAGGGCTTTTCTCCACCTACAGCACGGTCTGCCGAAGAAAGCCAACGTGTGCAAATTCATCTTCTCCACGCACGTCTCCAAACCCACCGCTCCAAATCCATGCATGCAGAAGGAAAGTAAATAAAATAACATCTCTGGCGGCTGCCAAAAAATTCCACAGTTTCTGAGCTGTTGCAACTGTATTCGTCAGTGAAAAAAAATTTCCTGGAAACCTCAGTCAGATGGTGATGGCGGGAGTGGGGGGGCTGGGAAGTGAGGGGCGGAGAGAGTGCGGTCAAGGCCAGGGCAGAAGTTCATGCAGTTGGTGGTTTGCGAAAATGTGTTTTGTTTGTTCTGGATTAAGCTGTGGATTCTTAAAAGAAAACATGTTTTAGTAAGCTAATTTCAAATCAGGAGGGGAAGGAGCAAGGTCAGGGGGAGAACAAATTAACATCTGGATGTCAGCAGAGTGAAAGGAGGATTCAGAGGTGGAGGAAAGTGGGTTACTGAGGCTGAGGGCAGCCAAATTGCCTTGGTTATACGCCCTCTTAAAAAAATAAATTAATAAATTGCAGCCCCAAACAAGCAGAGGCGGCAGCAGACCAATGCACAGACAGCCCAAGAAGCAGCCCCTCTGCAGACAGCAGCTCCTGGGGTGGTCAGTGGCTGGGACGGCAGGGAGGATTCTGCCAGGCTGTCACTGGGATGGTGATCAGTTCACACTCAGGCTGCACCCAGATGCTCCTTAGGACACACGAGCAGCTTCTGCCTCTGCGTTTTGGAGCCTGTTTCCTGGATCACATCAGAGCCTGGTGAAGGCAGAGTGGAATTGTCCTATAAATCTTTTCTCAGTACAATCGCATCTGTTGCTGTGGGTGATGGGGGAGGGAATAACCTCCTATTAAATGCATGTAAAAACATGCATGGCCCCACACAACCTTTGTGGCTGCACCCCCCTCTCTGCTTTCTGGCTAGCCCCTGGCTAGCAGTGACTGGCAGGTGTCTACAGCTACAGACACATGCACAAAACCATCACTCCTGTTTGGGGAAGTAGAAAGGTGAAGGGCGGGTGGGAGGATACATGCATGTAAATACAGCTGCTGTGACCTAGAAATTCCAGGTAGGCCTGAATAGCTCACCTGCAGATGAAAGCTGAAAGATCAGCTTGCTTTTGATCACTCAGAGCAGAAAAATCGCCCTGAGTTCATTAAAGTCATGCACCATAGCCAGAGACAGGACTTGTCTTGGGAGGACTCTTCCCTCTGCATTCATGCATTCCCAGAGCTCTCTCTCATCCCGTACAGAGAGGCAGGTAACACCGAGGTTGGGCTTGTGACTGGGGTGTTCCCCAGTGTCACCATCCAGCTCTGGTTGCTTCATGCCATGCTCAGGCCCCTCTCAGTGGCACAGAGCAGGCAGACCTGGGCAGAGGGTGTTGCACATGATTTGTACAATGGTAGATCATCTCCTCGAGATCTGAATTCCTCTGTACGTGATTCTGTAGAAGTCATGAACATCTGTCCCTGGCTGGCCTACCTTATTAATCTTTGTAATTGTTATTCTTGTTTTTACCTATTTTATTAATCTTTGTAAATGTTATGAGGGAGGGGTGTTTCTTTTTTTTTTTTTTCTCTAGACTACTGCGAGAAATACTCTGACTTTGGCAGATGAGTATATTTATCTAGTGACAAAAGGAAAAAAAATAAAAGAATAGGAGAATTTTGGTTTACTGCAGCTTGGTTTGGCTATAATGATCAGGGAGTGAAATTTCTGTGACAGTAAAAAGGTTCTAAGTTTAGTATTCGGTCCTGTCCTGTTGTATCAGTTATAAATTTACACTTTTGTTATGGGCACTGACAAACAAGAAAATTGCTCCAGTGCATCAGGTCAGAAGTAGGGCCTTTTACTACCTCTCTGAGAGTGAGCAGCACTGAGTGAGCAGCACTAATTGTGCAGAGAAAATGTAAGAAACTTATTTTTCTAGAATAATCTTTCTAAGGAAAATAATTTTGTACTACTCCTTTTAGAGATCAGCTTTCAGCGGTAAGTTTTATATTACATCCAAAAGATGACACTATGCTTGAAACTGTAACCCTGCATATTCCTGGAAATACCTGTATGTGCTCCGTGATATAATCAAATTATGGTGAAAGCAGAGGCTGTCATGGCTTTTTACCCTTTTTTACACACATAAACATTTTTCATCTCCTTTTTCTTCTCCTCTGGCCTTTCCTTTTGCACTGACACCTTCCCAGTGCTTCATTCCCTTTCTCCTACATTTCATCCAGCTCCCCAGCCTTTTCTCAACACTCTCATCCCTTTGGTCCCTTTCTTGTCAGTGCAAACATGCTTTGTTTTCTCCCAAACCTGAAGTCTGACTTAGTTCTCCCCATCTCTTCCCCTTTAGATCTTTTGCAGTCCAACATCCGTGTTCTGCCCCTCACTGAAACTGCTCCCATCCTACTCCTCACCAATCTCTTCCCATCCAAGCTTCAACTTTGGACACATGGATGGCTTGGGCCTGCCAGCCCCATCCATGTGGTCACTGGGCTTGTTCTTTTTCTGTCAGATCTTGTTCCTCTTGATTTCTATTACTCTTCTCCGTCTTGATTCTCCTCCAAACTTTCTAGTCACCTTCTTGGTGACCTTCACAGGATTTTCTTGACCTCTGCACTCACTGCCTGCAGGACAGTTACAGGGTTCTGCACATGGTTTCTTTTTCCCCTCCCCATCACTCTGGGAACCTCATCCACAAACACACCATCTGTACTGATGACTCAGAAATCCACCTCTCTCTTCCAGTACGTGTTTCTTTCTGTGAGGACTGAAATCTTGACCTGTCCTTCTGGCTTTTCCGCATAGATGTCTTGCCAGCAGCTCAAATCTAGTCTAGACTGGGCTTTTTTTTACAGTTAACGGGGAAACAAAAAGGAACTTTCAGGCATGATTCACCTCATTCTGATGTAGATACCTAAAATAAGTTGGATTATTTTCAGCCTGTGAGTCCCTGTTACTGCCATGGAAATCTAGATGACAGGTAGGGAAATCCACGCTGTCGACACCTATGTTTGGATGAGAGGAATTCTAGCTGGTGTGATCCAGGTTACAAATCAAGCCCTGCATGGTTGCTCAGATGAATGTGTGACTTTGGGCTTTATATTGATGGAACACTGAAGATTAAAAGTTAAGTAGCATGCCTGTCCACCAAAGACCCTCACATGGCAGCAACTTCAAGGCCAAACAGGAAGAAACAGAGACCAAGGACTCCACATTCCTCAGGAAGGGATGATTTACGTGTGTGCTGACATTCACCAGTATCAGGAAGTCTCAGGGTTTAAGAAACAGGTAATGTTGGTTTCAGGGAGGCTAACAGGGGTTGTACATGCTGTTTTACTCCCTGAAGTGACCTGTCTAGAGTGCCAAAGGTGCTGCCCAGGGATAGCAAGCAGTGTAAGTGTCCATGAGAAGAGTCAGTGGTGAGGTTTGCAGCCTTATGTAGTGTGTTCGCTGGGTGCTAGCACTGTCAGCGCTGGGAAGATTTTCATCTGCAAGATCTGTGATTTGCCTTTGGGTAGCATAAACAAGACATTTCCTGGCTTTCTGTTGTGACTTTGCTGGATTGAGATTACAGTCTCAACTTCACCTGTGTTTGGACAGATTAAAGTCATTTTATTAATCTCAAAGTGTCCTGGGTAGAAGCCTGATTTCCAGGTAAAGTGACTCATGCAAAGCTTTCTGTTCCCTTCAGAAGCAGCAGTACCCTGTGTGGGAAAGCCCAAGTAACTTTCAAGTAGCTTGACAGGGTAGGACAGGATGGGCAGTCACCTAGTCAAAGGGTTCAATGCATATTCCCCTAGCAATGCAAATAGAAAGATGTCCAGTGCCACTTTCATGCCATATTATCCACACTTGCACCTGCCCTCCCTCTGGCTCCCTCTTCTCTCTCCAGCCTATCTTTCCCCTTTTTTTTCCAAGGTCTTTCCTGGACAATGTCCCTGTACCTCATGAAAACTTCTCAAACCCTTAGCACACACTGCTCCCCATTTGCAGAAAGATTCCACCTCAGCATCCTGGTTGAGGTCCGCTCTAAAGGTCTTTCTGTGCAATAACAAGGGCTGCTAAGAAAACATTTGGCACACTGGCTAGGAGTGGGCATTGTTTCCTTGAATTTCCTGCTTGTGAGCATAAGTTGCATCCCTGACACTGATGGTAAGTGTTGTGGGGAAAGCATAATCTCTTCCTCTATTTGCACACCACCAAGAACAGGGCTGTCAGGCAACAGAGGAAGAAGAAGAGGAGGAGGAAAATGCCAAGGTGACTGGACCAGTGTACAAGGAGCCTTTTCTACAATGATGATGTAGTGGTAAAACATGCAGAGAAGACAGCAATAAAATTGATGGTCTCTCAAAATGCTTATTCCCTCACCTGGGTTTCCCAGTCATGGTTGTGGCTCATCATTGGCTCTTCCAGCCTGTCCCATATAGGCCCCTTATCCTACAGGGTTGGTTTCTCCTTGGACTCCGCAAGTTGAAGTGCTTCAGAGTAGAAGTAGAAGAAAAGTTCAGTTTGGGCTAAATTTGGGGTGAGAGCTAAAGCCCATTCAAACTCAGATCCTTTCCAGTCTCTCCCAAGTCCACATCCCTTTTAGTGTCTCCCCACATCCCACCATTGCCTCAACAGCTGTTAGGAGTTAAACACACACAAACCAGCTCAGAAATCAGTGAAGCTCTTGGAGCAACTGAAAAATTAAAAAAATCTCCACTTAGTAAAGTTTACAGACCAAGGGGTAAATTTCGCTGGTGCAGGCGTGGTAGCATCTACACTTTGGGTCTGTTTTAGGATAGAGTTTATTCTTGGGCTGAAACCTTCTCAACCAGGGACCTGTTACACCTTCTTCTGGGCACATATTGCAGGAGAGATGTTAACATCACTGGAGAGAATAAAGGGGTTGGAAACTTAACTAGTCTGGTGAAAAAGATAAAACTAAATTGTAATATAATTGAAACAACATTGTAGGCCTTTTATCTCCCTGGGGCCACAGAAATGTGTTTTATGCAGCCCACTCCTGTAAGTGTGACTGCTGGGCTTCCTCCCACCTTATTTAAAGAACAGGATTCAGCTCCCTGTCATAGACCCCTATGTTATGGTGTGCATAATGCAGCTGTCTATATGTCAGTGACATGGATGGTGGGATTGAGTGCAACCCCAGCAAGTTTGCTGGTGACACCAAGCTGTGTGGTGCGCTGACATGCTGGAGGGAAGGGATGCCATCCAGAGGGACCTGGACAGGCTGGATAGGTGGGTGACTGCCAACTGCATGAAGTTCAGCAAGGCCAGGTATAAATTCCTGCAAATGAGTTGGGGAAATCCCAAGCACAAGTGGTGGATGGATTGAGAGCAGCCTTGAGGAGAACGACTTGGGCGTAATGAGGGACAAAGAGCTGGACATGAGCCAGCAGTGTGCGCTGGCAGCCCAGAAAGACAACCATATCCTGGGCTGTATCCAGAGCAATGTCACCAGCAGGTTGAGGGGGTAGATTCTCCCCCTCTGCTCTGCTCTTGGGAGAACCACCCTGCAGTTCTGTGTCCAGCTCTGGGGGCCCAAAATCAGAAAGCCATGGACCTATTGCAGTGAGTTCAGAGGAGGCCACAGAGATGCTCCGAGGGCTGGAGCCCCTCTGCCCTGGGGACAGGCTGGGAGAGTTGGGGTGTTCAGCCTGGAGAAGGGAAGGCTCCAGGGAGACCATAGAACCCCTTCCAGTGCCTGGGGGGGAGCTACAAAAAATCTGGAGGGGGACTTTTTACAAGGGCCTGTAGTGACAGGACAAAGGGTAACGGGTTTAAACTGAAAGAAGGAGATTGAGATCGGGCATCAGGAAGAAATCCTTCCTGGAGAGGGTGGGGAGGCACTGGGACAGGTTTCCCAGAGAAACTGTGGATGCGCCACCCCTGGAAGTGTTCAAGGCCAGGCTGGATGAGGCTTAGAGCAACCTGGTCTAGTGGAAGGTGTCCCTGCCCATGGCAGGGGGGTTGGAACTAGATGATCCCTTCCAACCTAAATCAATCTATAATTCAGTGATTCTATGTGCATCTGTGCTTGCAGACAGATGCCATGTGGGAGAGACCCAGATGTGCAATCTGCAGAGTTATGAAATACACTTCAAGTGGAAACCTCTGTTTGTTTTCTTTTGGACTGCAGAACGACAAGTGGCTGCATGGCTTTTCTCAGGACACATGATCTTTTGGTGTCCTCCTCACAAGGTCTGCCCCTGGAAAATTACTTGCTCTGAATATATATCTGTGGCATAGCTCCACAGAGAGGAGGAAGACCATGATTTTGCTTTGTCAGTATATGAAGGACAGGTCTGGCGGAGAGACATCAAGGGCTCACACCTTTGTGAAAAGGCAGGTTGTATTGTCTGCTGTGTCTTGGTAGCCTTCCAGGCTCAAGTTACCTGCCTTTTGCCTGGTTTCAGAGCTAGACCTGCAGTCAAAAATGAGCACGTATTGAAGAATAGGGGTTTGACC
The DNA here is from genome assembly GCF_000690775.1 of Eurypyga helias. Taxonomy (NCBI): domain Eukaryota; kingdom Metazoa; phylum Chordata; class Aves; order Eurypygiformes; family Eurypygidae; genus Eurypyga; species Eurypyga helias. Next base: position 108,663 of record NW_010228855.1, read on the forward strand.
TTTTCAGGATAAAACAGGATACCTCTGAGAGTCAAGCAAGGAGTGCGTGGTGCTGGAAATAAAATAAGTTGTTAAACTAGCCATGAACGTGGTGACTCTTGCTCTGGATCATTACCCTGCCGGCTGGCAGCAGAGAGGTCTTCGGCTTCTGAAGGAATTTCCACCCTGAGACTGGTGAGAACAGAGCAACAGTAGCCAAGTCTCTATGCATGAAAGCGTGAATCAGGACCTGCTAACTGCCATGGCCATCGTCATGATGGGAAGGAAATTCCAGCAGCCACCAAGACCATTTTATGGGGATGCTGAGGAGGTGTTAGGGGAGGGAGGTGGTGGAGTTAGAAGCAATCAAGATAAGATGCTGAAAGGGGAAGAAATGGAGTAAGGAGAAGGAGGTTCCACCAGACTTTTCTTTTTTTCCCCACTGGAGGACAAAACAGTTGGTGGGGGGAGGACATTTAGAGGAAAAATAAACAAAACCTGGCCTGCATTCAGCTCTTCTGAAGGGTGCTAACAGCAAGGAGCTGAATCTGCCACAGATGCATTTAAGCCCTTCCAGCCCATGAATTCTTTTTCCAGAAGTTTCCCAGAGTAAGTAGAACTAGTCCAAGACCCAGAGAGCTTTGACATTTGGTTATAAATCTACATGTCAGCAGCCTGGGAGTGAAAAGGGGAAAAAAAGAAGAAGGAAAAAAAAAGGAAAAACAAACCATGTAACGAAAGAGGGATGAGCTCAGCGCCTGGAGAAGCGAGGCTTGGAGCTGGGGCACGACATTGCAAGGGGTGGCTGGGGGAGAGGGAGGGACAGACAGGACTGGGATCCTCCGTCGGGAGAGATGGTGGGATGATTGATAGGCGTCGAACAATAATGGTACCGTCTGGAAGGAACAGGATGGTTGGTGTAATCTGAGTCCCATTGGGGGAGCAGCCCATAGGTCACACAGAACTGGCCACAGGCCATGGACGTCTTACACGCCTGAACGTGTCTTCCAAGTGAACTCTCAGGGTTTGGTAGGGCTCTTCTTTCTCTTCCTTTTTTTCTTTACTTTTCTTTCCTTTTTTTCTTTACTTTTCTTTCCTTTTTTTTTTTTTAATTTTAAACACAACGGAATCTCTGTTTGTGCACAGGGGGAATAATGGATGAGGGCTCAAGCAGCTGCTATGGATGCTGTTTAGATTCAGGGGGTGTTTTCTTGAGGGCATGATTGATGGCTCCTGTCAAGACAACCAGGAACATAAGCCTCCCCTCCCCCTGTTCCAGAGATGGGCTGCACACATCCAGTGGCTGCTCCAACAGGCGGGATCGAGGTTAAATCCACCCAGATGCAGGCTACAAAGGCAGATAACTGGTCTAAGAATCCTGCAACCCTCAGTCGCACTGTCCCTCAGAGATTAAGGCCTTTCAAGCTGAAGCAGCAAATATGGTTTTGATCAGTCATGACAGACTTTACAGGAACGGCTTTTGTCTTGCTTTAAGCCCTCAGATGCTTGTGTTAAGCTAGTTCTAGCTAAACGAGGTCAGGCTGGGTTTCCAGGGAAAGGGTTCAAGGAATAGATAGGGGAAGAGAG
>NW_010228855.1:110259-139622 GCF_000690775.1 Eurypyga helias
GCATTGCAGGCCAACAGGAGCACTATCTAGTGTAGCATTGAGTGGGCCAAAGGAGACAGCTGATCTGAAGTCCCCAGGCTACAGGCCACCTGGCTTCCAAAGTGCTTTTCCCCAGAGCTACCTTATTTGTCTCACTGCTCCTCCTCAAAGCCCCCAGTATGGATTTGGGGAGGTTGCAGTTACATTCAAGTTACTACTGAGGAGTTATGCAAAGACGTGTTAAACCAGAAACCACTGTCTATCACAAGACTTCTTCTCCATTGATGAGGGAAACAGCTCCAGTTCCTCCTGTTCAAAGAGTGTTTTGGGTGGTCAGGGTACACTGCAACTCAATTGGCCTTCTTGGAAAATGCCTTCCCATGACTCCTCAGTGTATTTAGGCTGCAAGATCCGGTATGACAAGGCACAAAAAATATTTTCTTTTGGTGGCTCAAATGTGTCTCTGGGGCATTAACATTGTTTCATTGAAAACACCAATGTGAATAAATCACGTTCCCATTTCTAGCCACATATTGACTTTATTCTCAACTTAGAACCTTAAAAGACATCCTTGCCACTTGGCAGAAGCATGTTGTGGATCTTATTTTTACATGTTGTCTAATCACACAGATGATGGGACGGACGGCACCCTAGTAAGGCTGGGGATGACACCAAACCAGAGGGGACTTGTTTTCAGCTGGAACATGGAACAGAGACTATTTATTCTGTGATTTTATGATGACCTCTTTAAATTTAATAATACAGCACATCCCTGAACCACCAGTATAGAGGTGAGAGCTGAGAAGGACCAGTCCATTGAACCCAGCTACGAAATTATGGGAGAGGAGAAGCCAGCTGTACACCATGCTGGGAAATCTTGCCACTCTGTGCAGGGAATATGATTTAAACCTCTCTCTATTCCAGAATCTTTCACGTTTTCTCTCACTCCATCCCCTCCGAAACAGCTCTTAGCCTAAGAAAACCTTTTACCCTAAGAAAATCTTGCTTTTCATTTAATGAGAAAAAGTTGTAGATTTTTGGGATGTGCAGCAGCAGGGAACATGAAAGCAGAATGATAATTTTCAAACCTTCACGTTACAAATGGCTGCTGCCATGCATGCTTCCATGGTCATTTACAGACCCTCCAGTAAAACATTAATTCACTTCACATTTCAAATCTACATGGATCAATTCATAAACTACAGATATATGAAAGTTCTGGAAGGCTAGAAATTACTTCAAATAGCAATTGGTTAATTCTTTTGTCTCAGTCATGCCAAGGTTTACCTAAAGCATCTTTGGAGGAAGGTGGGACAAGAGCAGAGCAAATCGTCGGTATAATGATGGGACATAGGCCATGTCTGGGCCAGCAGGTCTTTAGCGAATATGCCCATATATCCGCAATGCCACGCTGGAGCAATCAGAGAGAACAGCAAATCAGTGGCACTGAGCATGGATCCAGAAGACTTTGCTGGTCCCTGACACCTGGACCAGCACCCATTCACATCCAATGGAGAATTCACAGCCCTGTTTACAGAGAAACACACTGCACCAGGTCAAAACAGCACAGGTGAGCTGGAGCCTAGCCAGGTGAATAAATACACTCATCTTTATCCTGGAACAGGGGATCCTTCATGGCATGGAGTTTGCATCTGTGCTTCCCTTGGGCTTGTTCTCTAACTTGGACCTGGTTCAAGGCAAGTTGAAGTTCAGATACTGTGGTGAAGTAAGATAATTGTTACATTTTTAACGTAGTAACAATTCTTCTTTTTGCAAACTCAGAGACAGCAGCAGCCTCCACATATCAGAAAGCATTTACTTAGTAGCAGGAAGCCTGAAATTTAATGCTGTCTCCACAAAAATCCTCAAGTACATTTAACAGTAGCCCTTGTTTATAGGCATCAAGCCATTTGTTTTCCTCCCTTTTCCTATAGTGATGCAACAGCCACTGCTGAAGAATTTGCTTTCTGAGCCAGAGGCTGCTTTTTGATGCATTTCAGTCCACAGAGTTTTTGGGTTTGTTTCCAGATTTACAGGGAGCAGAGTCTGGCTTCATTGGCTGAATTTCTCCTACACTGTTGGAGGGAGGCTGGCCTTTCCAGGGGACGATTTGTCCTTTCTGGAGTTGGTGTTAAAAGGGCTGCATAAATGTAACTCAAGAACAGGGTTGGGAAGCGAGAACTTGGAGTTTCAGTCATGTTCCCTGCTACAGATTTCCTGTATGGCCTTTGGCTCTTCACTTAATCTTATTGAAAATAACTCTGTTTCTACTCACCTTGGGAAATGACCAGTCTCTTGGGGCTTCTGTTTGCATCTTCTACATGGTGTGCCAAACAAGAGTGGGTACACTTACTTGATCCCAGGTCATGCTCAGAAGATGCAGTGAAAGGAGCCCATCTGAGAGATCACCAAAGAAGTGTTTTGGTAGTGAATTCCTCATTCAGGCAACGTAGTCCAATGGGCACAGATCTGCTGGACTAGGATTCCAAAGACCTGATGCTCCTAGGCTTGTCTCCTCCCTTGGTGGATAAGAACACACGAGACGTGCTGTGGGGTCAAATCTGTGATTTAGCTGAATCACATACACTTGCAGAGCGAGTGGCTATTTCTTGGGCCATCTTCTTTCATCTTCTACCCTTGATCCCCTAGCAACCACAATTGCTGCTCTGGGGAGGTGACAGTGCCCAGCCCTGCTTGGTCACTTTAGAATTCCCTTACTCCTTTATCCACCAATTTGTCTGATCCCTTGCTGATCCCAATCTGCCTCCTGTGGTGGCCACTTTCAGACACTCACTGCCCTCAGTGCAGAATTACTTTCTTTCATCTATTTTAAGTATCCACTAGTTTTCTTGACTGTCCTTGTATTTTGGGATTTAGTGAGCAACAGTATTGCATTCAGTTGACTGATTTACTTTTCCCAAAGTTTAATTATATCCACTACAGCATCCTCTTCTCCAAAATGAAGACTACCAATCTTTTCAGTCTCTCCTTATAGGGCAATTCAAATACCTTTGGGCAAGTCACTGTAAGCTTTCTGTGACAAAGTTTTCAACCTTGGCATCTAGGACTTTGTTCTTGCTAGCATCATTTGGCTGTTGCTTTCTGTAAGATCCATTCTCTCCAAGAAGCACCAGCACATTCATGAGCAAATGAAATGAAACCTAATAAGAGCAAATGCCTGTTGGTAGTGCAGGGCCCAGGACCCACAGCTGGGCAGGTCTGAATCAATTCACAGTCAATGGACTCTTACTCTGTCCACCTAAAAAATTATATCCTCTGGTTTTTTTTTCCTAGAAGAGCTGGAACTGCAGTAGCATTTCTGAAGGCTCTCCCTGGCTTATTCTAGAGACAGTTGTGAGAAGAAGATATACCTTAGGAAGGAAAGGGTAGATGAGAAGAGAATCCTTGTTGGTTTGCAGAAGAAATGTCTTTTACCAGCCTAGTTCAAAAAAGTTACCTTCCAATGCAGTCCTCAGGTGGAGTCTGAAAGGTGTCTGCACCAATAGTCTTGTTTTCTGGTTGTCAGGAAAAAAAGCATGGCCTGTCATATTAGCAAATAAGACATCCAAACCCCTCAGGAGACCAGAGGCAATCTTACCGAATTCCATCTCTGAGGGATGACTCTCATCCCGTGCCATGGGTCAGAGAAATGGTCAAAGTACTCTGTTGTACTGGGGATGGGACAGGAGAGGGAACAGTGTATCATGTGGCAACACATTGCCCCCCCATCTGCTTCCAGAACCATAACCATTCCCATCATCCAATGCTGGTACAGCACTATCTCATGCTTAAAAAAAAAAAAAAAAGTATCTCTGGAAAGAGTAGGTGTTCTGTGTTGTGTGTGCAATGCAAAATGATGGGAAGACATGAAAGGAGCATTTCACCACTCACTAGGTAAATATCACCTCCTATGATCTCCCTGTACAGGACTTTGTCTACTGTTGTGGCCTCCCTAGTTTGCAATGAAGTGAGCAGCATGGGAAAAGCATCACAAAGCCTCCGCATCTTGTAAACTATCTGTATCTGTTCTGTGAGCACCGCGGATCCTGACACCTCGAGGAGCTGAATCACAGACCTCTCCAACCATGCCTGGAGCCATAGTCTGTAACCAACAGGTTTTTTAGGAAGGTTTTCCGTGTTTCTTTGGACTCAGCTGTTTGCAGCTGTTCCTAAAAGCTTGATAACAGCCATGGACACAGATGATGGTTTGTTACATTAATCTCTCTGTCCTTCAGTGTTGCAAGTGACATATTCTGCCTCTCCTCCAGGTCCACAGGGCACTTAGAGGAGGAATGTGATTATAAAAAAAAAAAAAGACCACTTGCCATCTATCAACATCAGACAAGAGAAAGAGGACAGAAAATATGTGCTATGTGTACAGTTCTGTTGGATGAAATGCTGGATTAGGACACAGAAAAATGCCTTTTTGAATCAGTCAGCTTCACAACATCACTTTTTCTTTCCATGGATTTATTTCTGAGCCTTTTTTTTCTCTTTTGATGGCAATTCTTCATGGTGTGGATCATTTCTTGCAAACCCACTTGGCATGCTTTGTCACAAAACAACTAAATTGTGGTAAGAGTATTAATTAAAACATAATATATAATCTTAATAAAACATTCATGTGGATTTGTACCCTTGCTCATAAGCCATCAACTGGAGAGATGCCTCATAATATACCTAAATGAGGTCTTGATTCTACTCAGATTGCAGTTGTGGTTAGCAGTGAGTCCCTGGACCTGCTCGTGCAGATGAAAGCACAGGTAGTGGTGAGCAGAACTCAGAATAGGCTGTATCTTCACAAAAAGGTTTTGGGGACCCATGTGGTGCAAGTGCTATGAATAAATAAAACATGCTTCTTGATATCCATCCATCTAGCACCTCTCAGCAGCCCAAAATCCCCTTAAAATAGACAAATAGACAGGCAGGAAGGAACAATCCTTTATCTTGCAACATAGTGAAAGGCAGCATTGTTGGGCCGGATGGTTTCATTACCCCCTCTTGCGCGATTCTGTACACCAGAGCTTATGCTCCGAAAGGTGAAAAATGGCCTGTTATGTGTGTGCATGCATGCATACATGGCTTCTCTCCACGTCTCTGCAGCAAGGCACCCAAGCAGGCTTGCTTAGTTACATACCTTGCCAAAGGGACAAAGCCCCACTCTGCGGTGCTGCGTTTTTTGGATTGGCTTTGTATTCCCTGGTCTCCACCAGACAATTAGGAACAGGCCTCCAGGAGTGCACTGTGCTGTGAGAAACCCAGAAAAGCCTCTGCCAATCCCCCAGTGACCCCATGACCCGGAGGTAACATCCATACTAAGCTGTTTTTAAGACAAACAGAAGGAAATACTTAGGTGTAAAATTACTTGGCAGAAGCCGACCTGTTTCCGTTTTTGACAGGGGCAAAATAAATAGAATAATCATCCATGATCCTGAAAAACCCAACCACCCACAAAGAGAAAAGGGGGGTTGCACACTTCTTTTGTATGATACTCTCTGCCCCCTTGAACCGGAGAGGCAGGACTGCCCTAAACTCTCCTCTGCCATGCAGCTGGGTGCATGAGAGGAGCAGTGAATGGGAGCCAGCCAGGTTCCTCATGCTTCCCCTTCATCCTCTTATCAGGAACCTCCTCTCCTCCTTTAAGGGCTCTTCTGCAGGCTGCAAGTCTAGAAGTCCAAGGAAAAGCGCTGGGATACTGTCCAGCTCTCCTTCAAGTAGGTTATCCCCTCTCCTCACCCTTCCCAAATCCAAGACATATGGAAGCAGCAGAGACCAGGTGGGGAAGAAATGCAATGAGAGACTTGCCACCATGGCAGCCCCCATCTCGGTTGACCTAAGTGGGCCTTCCAGCCCATCCATGAACCTACAACAACGTGAACACAATGCAGGTCACAGGAACGACACAGGGACAAGCCCTTGGTATCACTCCTGGCATTTCAGATCTCACTCTCTGAACAATGTAGGAGACTAAGGCCAACACCACGACTCTTGAAGTTTGTCTAACCAAAGCTCACCCTCTAGACAAGCCTCATGAGTCAATAGAGGGAGAGGGACATCTCCAGAGAGTGCTTTGCCCATTCTAAGGTCTGTACCTAAGACAAGTAAGGTGAATTCCCTCCTTATCATTCAAAACACCTCAATGTTCAGCAACCTCACTGGTGGAGCTAGAGAGAATACAAGAAGCCAAGGATACCCAAGCAGGACAGCAAATTTTGTTTGTTTGGGAATTGTTGCCACTCGTTTAAATTTGCTTATGTATTTTGTTTTGTTCTAGATGGAAAACAATCAGTGTATAACATCAGATAATATTACATGAGACAACGCTATGTAATGCAGCTAAAATCAGGGGGCAGAGGCTGCCACAGGTGCTAAGGCACTGCTCAGCCATGCAGTAAGGAAATTGGTGGCTGTCACAGAGGTAGGACCCATTTATCTGTTGAGATGTGCTGGGGGAAGGACAGCAAACAGAGGTGCACTGCTCTTGTGAAAGAACACAAAGCCACAACCAGAAATGAGCATCCCACTCATCTTTTCTGATGTTGCTGGTTTTGTTGGGGATGTGATTTTATGGGCAGATTACCAGCAGAACTGGTAAAACCAGTAAAAAGAGATCGCAGTTAAACTTCAGTTACAATAAAGATTGTCTCAAGCAGTAGAAAATCACATCCCAGACTGAAATGATTACACTGGCACGTATCCACATGTAGAGCATGGCACAGGCTAGTTGCATGAACAATGTAACTCCCAATTCCCTTGTCTTTTCTCTTCTCTTAACCAATTCTTTTTTTTTTCTTTTTCCCCTTGTTTTCCCAGTACTTGAAGAAAAAGCTATGAACGAGAAAAAAATAAAAGCTCCTCTGCCTAATGTGAACTGGGGCAAACAGTTAATACTATTGTTAAAGGAAATAATTTATTTTATTATGCAGTAAGCATCCTAACAAAGCCAGAGATTTGACAGCTCAGTTAAATTCCAGGGGCTGAAAGTTTAGATGTGACTTGAATATATTGGATTAATACATCAGAAAATAACAAATTGAGCATTTTAATTTCAATGGTGTCTTCAATGTAAACCTTTTGAGTTCCTCAGGTGTTGACACACAAACCAGTGACAAACCCAAAAAGATATTGAAATTCTCTTATTTCCACTGGTGTCATCTGCTGCCTAGCACCACTGAACTCCACCTTTAGATGCTCATTATATGAATTGTCTCACTGCTATACCTCATCTTCCCTTTTCATGGTTTTCAGTCCGAAGTAAATATGTAGATTGATGTTTGATCTCTTCTCCCATCTCCTCAAAAGGGGAAGGAATAAATATGTGAAAATCAAACATAGTAATTTCATATAGAAAGTATCAAGCATTGGTATAGATACTCCCACAGTCTAATGGTTCTCCAATCTTGTTTTAAATGGATTACAGATAGGAATAGTTTCAGAAGGTTTAAGCATTGCAGTGTGGATCACAGAATCATAAAACATTTATGGCTGGAAAAGACCTTCAAGATCATCAAGTCCAACCGTTAACCCAACATGGCCAAGCCCACCACTAACCCATGTCCCTGAGCACCTCATCCCCATGGATCTTAAATCCCTCCCGGGATGGGGACTCCCCCACCTCCCTGAGCAGCCCTTTCCAATGCCTGACCATGCTTTGGTGAAGACATTTTCCCTAATATCCAGTCTAAACCTCCTCTGGCACAACTTGAGACTGTTTCCTCTTGTCCCATCGCTTTTCTCCTGGGAGAAGGAATGAACCAGCATTGAGTGCCCCAGCACTGAGCCCTGAGGAATGAACACCACTGGTGACTGGCTGCCAACTGGATTCAACTCTATTCACCAAAACTCTGAACCTGGCCATCCAGCCCTTTTTCACTCAGTGAAGAGTACACCCATCCAAGCCATGAACAGCTAGTTTCTACAGGATAACATTGGTCTAGGACCTGGCACTTTTTAACTGTAAAGGAATTTTAGACAAACCACTCTAATGTAAATATTATCATTTAAACAATCTGATAGTCAATGCAATTTATCATACATTATTGTTGCTCTAAACATGTGATCTTGCTCAGCAAGCTGAGATTGATTCAGATGGTATGCCTCTCTGTTTTGTGTCAGAGTGGAGAGCACCCTTAAAATTCAGGAAGCCTTTTTCACTTTGTTAATGATCTGCGTGCTCTGACCACCCCCAGACCCTCTGCTGAGCAACTTTCATGTCTTTTTTCTTGCCTAACCACCTTGCAGTACACCATAATCTCCAGAAAGCTAGACCAGCATCAGTCTGGACAAGTTCACTAGCATACATTTCAGCTGATCGGTGAAAATAAACAGGGAATAGCATTGGTCAGAAATCACCTTATAATCATACAGATGATGATATATATTCACAATTTTCTGCTTTTAGATTTTCAAAGAAATTGTAAGTGGCTTGGAAAGAAGAAATTGTGGATTCTTTTCTTTTTTTTTTCTTAGGAAAAAATGTTTTCTTTCCATTTGTACCTAGGAAAGTAAAACACTTTATTAGGCTAACCAACACATTTTTGAAGGACAAATATTATCTGGTTTGTGTCAGATGAGTCAACCTGGAATGACACCAGTAGGAAAAGAATTTAGATACTTTCTATACACAGTGTCAACTTCAGAACATTGAATTCTCTTACAGACTTAGTAATACAAGGTAGAAACATCCTGGCTTCATCAGATGCAAGAAACATTCCTTGCAAAGTCATACTCATGTAACTTCAGGGAAGTGTTTGGGAATTCCCTGTGGTGCTACCATCCTGGAGAAATCTGGGTTATCAACCAATAACATCCTATCAACCAATGACATCTAATGCTGAGGCTTTGAAAAATTTCATCCAAATTGCCGTGGTTCTCTTTATGCAGGAAGGAGGGGAAACACAGTGAACCATGCACACTCAGAAAAGACACTTAAGACAACCCCAAAGTGCTCCTCACTGAATATCACTGGAACTGATTTTGATGCTTTTTTCCCTTTTTTTGCACAGCACTTTAAGAAGCAATTCTCTGCTATCAGTCACGATCCTTTAGCAGGGGATTCACATCCACTCTGAGGAACCAAGCCATTACTAGGAAAAGGCTTCTGGATCCTAAGCTCACGTGTACTCAGGCCATTAGTGTTTTGTGAGTGAAAAGCACTGGAACAGGTTGCCCAGAAAAGCTGTGGATGCCCCATCCCTGGCCATCTTCAAGGTCAGGCTGGATGAAACGTGGAGCAAGCTGCTCTAGTGGAAGGTGTCCCTGCTCATGGCAGGAGGATTAAAACTAGGTGATCTCCTAGGTCCCTTCCAACCCAAATTATTCTGTGAAAAGGTAGAGGATAGAGGCTGGAAAACCAGAGGCCTTGATAGTGAGAAAGAAGGAGAAGAAGGAAAAAGAGAAACGGGGAGAAGAAGTGGAGGCATCACTCCCAGCCCCGTTATGTACATAGGTTCAAGTAAAACATGAAACAGAACAGTCACCTGTCCCGAGGTAGGACTAGGTCTGTCTAACCCATCTCTGGCAGAAGTTTGTCCAAATGTGCCGTCAAACCCTTTCGCAGAACTGGGAGTAAAATTCCTTCCAGTGTCAAGGAAACAATCTTGGTCAGGAGCTGAAGTGGCAGTTTCTAGCTCACTGTCATCATCTGTTCATCCTATAGCCAGCTTCACAAGAGGAGCCATCAGAAATGTCACGTTCCAAGAAGTGTAGTTGGGTCTTCCTCCTGCTCAAGTGCTGCTCCTGGCAGACCTGGAGTAATGATTCCAGGCACATTTAGGGCTCATCACTGCTGTGGAAAACTGCTTTTCAACAGCAGTTTTTGTCTCTTAGACAAAATGTTTAACAGTGACTTTGACGGAAGAGGAGAGAAAAGGAAATTGTATGGCTGAGGAACACAGAGATAGAGTTATGATGCACTGCCAAAGCACTTTCCTCCCACCCTCACCAGAAGATGCTTCATACTTGAGCAATTGCAGGCCAGCCTACGTGCGTATATGCAATCTGATGCACTCCTGCATCACTTTACTTTCCTCCCTCCAAATCTTAGACCCCCTTTAGTGCAACAAGTGCCTGGTGTGCAGGTAACAGCTCTGAGGTATGATTCAGTTGCCTACACATAGGCAGCTTTTAAAATTTGACAGTCTATAAGGTTTTCTGATATAACACAAGATTTGAGAGACTCACGCCTTTCTAGAGCGGTATCTGAAAGCTGTCAGTGGGACAACTCTACAGCATCATGAATGAAGCTAGTGACTTGCACATAGACAACAAAATTAATCCTTCATGTTAAGAGGAAGGGTTCAAAACCCGAGTTTTTAAGACATTTTAAGAGATTTTTAAGACATTAAAGCGAAGTTTGTTGATTGTACAAGGAAAAAAACCAAACCAAAACCAAACCAAACAAAAAAAAAAAAAAGAAGAGACTGCTGAAGGGGTGTAGTCTAACACATGAATGCCACTGCAGAGGTTGAACTCCAAGTCCCAGAGGTTTTTAAAAATAGATTGTCCAAACACCTTTGAGGCCTCTTACACATAGATGATCCTGCCTCCAGGAGGGAACCTGTGCCAAGTGACCTCTCAGAGACCTTACCAGGCATATTCCTACAGCAGGTCTGTGCTCCAACCCTGATGAGATATAAGAATGCCAACATGATGTCACAGGACAGGGTCTCTGTATTTCTTGGAGTTTCTTTGTTAAATTGGAGAAACACTGACATCAGAAATTAAACAAAAGCTATGCTAAAAGGAGATTGGCAAGATTGCAGACTCAACCACCCAAACAATAGGAAATGCCAAAATTTGGGCTGTCTTTCCTGTACTAAAATACCCTTTCTTCTCCTTGGCCATCATGGACCATATTTTATTACCCAAATTGCTTTTCTTTCATTTCTTTTTCCCCTCTTGTTTTGAAAGGATACTGACCCCTCAAGACACAACATGTCAGTTAATACATCTTCCACTACCAGTGGAAAAGCTGCTTACGTGTCTTTTAGAGTATCAGTTTGTTTATACATCCGAGGATAGTAGAACAGCAGAACACTGCTGACATATTCACAATGTCACTCATTGTAAACCCCAGGTACTTCCCCTCATGTTGTCCCTAGCCAGCCTCCCTCCATCCTTTTTAGGCAGGTTAACCTCACCTAAGCATGGACATTTGTGTTTGTGCCTATGGGCTCACAGCATGTTTTTCTAGGCCATTTCTCCACTTGGTGGAGTTTGCTTTGGATTCCCTTCTAGTCTGCTGGCAGGCCCTTTCCTCTCCAGCTCTGGCCAATGCCACCTGCACATTTAATACATAAAGTTTCTATTTCTTTCTGCAGGTCACCAATGGAGATATCAAATTGCCCTTGAGCCCTGGAGAACACAGCTCTTCAGACCCTTCTGCTTTGGCAGCAAACAACACATGAATTTGTTCTTGCATACATTTCTGTTGCTTCATGCAACACAGCAGCTGACACTATTGGATGTGTTCTCTCTTTGGACCAAGAAGAGAAGGGGATGGCATATTTAGTTGTCATCTTTTAACCCCAGCTGGGAACTAGGAACCACACAGCTGCTCACTCATTCCCCCAGTGCAATGGGAGAGAAAATCAGAAAGGTAAAACTGAGGAAACTCATGTGTTGAGATAAAGACAGATTAATAAATGAAGCAAAAGCCATGCACACAAGCAAAGTAAAACAAGGAATTCATTCGCCACTTCCCATTGACAGGCAAGTGTTCGGCCATCCCCAGGAAAGCAAGGATCCGTCACATGTAATGGTTACTTGGGAACACAAATGTCATCACTTCAAATGTCCCCCTCACTTCCTCCTTCTTTCCCCAGCTTTATATGCTAAGCATGACAACATTTGGGATGGAATATCCTTCTGGTCAGTTGGGGTCAGCTGTTACAGCTGTGTCCCCTCCCAGCTTCTTGCGCAGATCCAACTTACTCACTGACAGGGGGATATGAGAAGCAGATAAGTCCTTGACTCTGTGTAAGCACTGCTCAGCAATAACAAAGACACCCTGTTGTTATCAACACTGTTTTCAGCACAAATCCAAAACATGGCCCCAGACTAGCTACTATGGAAGAATAGTCTCTATCCCAGTCAAAACCAGCACATTATCCAAGGGATGTCTGAAGAGTTAGTGAAACCATGAAAGGATGACAGTGAGTGGCTTTGGCAGGGAAAGTTGTTCCAAATTAAAACCGTGTTTGTTGCCATCTCATCCATCATGACATGGCAACAAACCTGTTTCACAGTGCTATCAAACTGTGTCTTCAGAAGGTCTCTTAGTTAACTAAGACAAGCTGTTTTCCTGTGGGAATAGCAAATAATAACTTTTTTAAGACAAAGACCAAGACAACTTAGTTCCTAAATGTTAAGATATAGCTGTGTTGAGATTTATCAAAACAAACAAACAAAAAAACCCAACCACCCACTATACACAATATTTCAGAAGTCAAGTAAAACATTCCCCTTCTGGTTTTCTTTTTTTCCTCACAAAAAACTAAACTGTTTTAGCTAAAAAATTTAAAGGAAAAAAAAATAATTCCACCCCAAAATAACAAAACCGTCACCACCACTTTCTCCCAGAAAGGGGAAATTGCAGAGAATAAAAGAGAACTAAAATGAAGTAGCACTAGTAGGGTAGCATACAGCAAAAATTTCTTGTTACTGGTTATGCTGAAGTTTTTAAAAGCAGAAGACAGAAACTACCCTAAACAAACTGAATGATACACAACAGAATTCATTCCCCCTGGAGAGTCAAGTGACTAGAACAGAAAGGAGCTTACCCAAGCATAAGTGGGCTACAGTAGCAAGTGCACAGAACTTCCCAGCCAAATTAAATCAGCTTTTCCCTGTATAGACTCATTAAATCCCAGGTGACATACATTTACTCCTCTCAGTAGTAACTACTGGGGCCAAATTACATCATGGTATAAATCAGGCAATGGTATAGCTGCTGCACACCTGATGATGTAAGTGTCGGAAGTTGCAGCTGGGTAAGGCTCATTTCATTCCTCACACTCAGGTACACGCTGAGCAGTGTTTGCGTCAATATAAAGCCCATTGAATCAGCTATTTTTTTTAGTAGTTTCAGCTGAGCCTTGGGCATAGCTGCTATGCAGTGGGAACAGCTCTTTGGGATGAGTTAGCAAGAGTTCAGCTTAAAGTTTAATGTCAAGATATCTAACCAACCTGGAACATTTGCTCCACTTTATTCCTGCTTTCTCCTCCTCTTAGATGCACTGTGGAAAGGAAGGAAATAATTTACATCAGCCTTTTCCCTGCTGCAGATTCTTCCCCAGAGTATCACAAGGTTTGTGATGATTTAAGGGTATGGAGTTACCTGCATGCTACTTCCTCTTTCTGCCAGCTACTGCCTGCCTTCCCCCTGATTCATGTAAAAGGTTGTAATAATTTTCCTATGGTTTTCCATCCTATTCCATTTGTGACCCAACATCAGCTTTGGGTTTTTTGGCTTTGTTTTGTTTTTGTTTTTTTTTTTTTTTCTTTTTTTAAACCATAGTTGTTTATTGGATGAAAATGTTGCTGGAGTATTATATCACAGCTGCCAACTTTCTTCTGTGATCTTGTAATTTTGAAACTCAGCCAATAGGTAAGCCCTTTCCAGTAAAGCTCTAAAGCATAGAGCATGGTTGTTTCTTGCACAGAACTGGTTTGGTTTTAAGACCATCAACGCTTGAGGAGATATGGTGGTATCAATGACACAATTTTAAATGTTCAATTTCAAGTATTGCTGAGATTATGCAGTGTCTTTATTCAAGAGACCAGTTCAGACCACGTGCTTTTCATGGCCACTGTGTTCTGAAACCATAGAAAGAGAAGTGGGAAATATCCAGAAATATCTGCAAGAGTTTCATTACAGGTGTTTCACACAATAGTCATCTGAACAACCTGCTCTAGCTGGACATGCTCTGAGCAGCAGGCTGAACTAGATGGTTTCTGAAGGTCACTCCCAACCTACGTGGTTCTGTCTTTCCTCTCTCATTGTGTTATTTAGCGAGGTAGTATCATCAGTATTTAGGAGAGGAGGTCTATTCCCTCCGTTCTTTCAGCATCTGTTCTTTCAAATCTTTCTCCCTTATCTTGAAATCCATCTCCATGATGGAAAGTCCTGCAAATTGCTTTCAACCAAAAATGATAGTGCAGCAGAACATGAGATCTTGGCCAACAAGTAGCAGATGTCACCAACTGGCGAAGCTCAGAATTCCCAAATGGGGAGAACAGTTATACAGCCCTGGCTGGGGCTTAGTTAAAGCAGACTGCCATCTCCCAGAGTTTCCATGATAAGTGCTGGAAAAGAGCCCAACCTACAAAGTGCAGATCTGATTACAATTTTACTATGGTTTTGCTATTAGAGGCAGTATAGGTAGGAATGTCTAAACTTGTGGTTGCCTGAAACTTTTTACTTTAAAACCCTGTTTTCCTCTGCTTACAGTGCTGTCAAAAAGGAAGCAAAGCACCATGAAATGCAGAGTGAATGCCATAGGTTGGATTTCCTTGGATACTTCAGCCAAAACGTTCAGCCAAAAGAGTTCTGAGAACAAGGCTGGAGGGAAAAAATATATTGTTTTACCTATGGTAAATGATTCTGGAAACCTCTTCCTTTTGGAAAGCTGCAGTGTGCCTTTGACTTTGAACAGGCCTTTAAAATATAGCAGGGAGCACCCTGCTAAATATTCCTGTTGCAGATGTGCCTTTTGGCACTGATGAAAGGATTTTTCCAGATTTGGTTGAGTTAAAATTGCAGAGTGTGTGTGCACCTAACAAAGCCTTGTAATGGATGTGCAGTTAAATTCTCTGCCCCACCCAGGCTCCCTCCATACAGAGCCTGCTCTGACTTAGGCTCTTGAGAGGCTGAGCACTGCCAGGGATGTAGGTTAGATCAGTCTAATGCGTCTTTCAACTTTGTCCATTGGGGAGGAGGAAAGCTTCTAGCTACCTTTTGAGTGACAATGGGCACAGCCTTCTGCTCAATCCTGGGACAACTCAAGACAGGAGTTTCTCTTCTTGACTTTGTTCCGTTGTGCAGGTCATTTCCTTGCCTTCAGCTGCACTGCTGAGAAGACTACAGGTACTGCCAGCAGCATGTCAAGTGTAAGAGGCTCTTCTATACCTTATTCCCTCTTCTGAAGTGAAAGGGCTATGCAGTAGAGAGAGGTTTGTTGTTTGTGTTAAGTTTATGTCACTTTGTGTTGACATTAGAGAAGTTTGGCATCTGGGGCAGAGGATGGAGAGGTTTGCAACAGCCGTTAATGGACTTCTCTCTGCAGTCTCAGACCTACACAGCTTCTGATAATAGGCAACTGCATCTGAGACAGCTCCAGGTTTTTTTCCAGTGCTTTAGACAGTCATTGATTCCTGTTGGCTCAGCTTCTGAGGCATTTTGAGGATAAAGATTAAAATCTCTACATTAACATAGGAATCTCTGAGAAGGTGTGGAGGTGAGCAGAGTACAAGTGCTGCTGTCTGACAGTAACAGATGTTGCCAGGAAGGCAAAATGCAAGGTTTGCATCAGTCGGCTTGTACTGCCTTGAAATTTCATTTTGGCTAAGGCCAGGATGTCTCTGGCTATGTGGCTCCAGCCATTCCTCTGGTAACCAACCTACATTAGTGTGTTGGGTTTGTACAGCCTTTGGTGAGAGGTCATGGGAATGCCAAGTTTGCACAGGGTACACTGGCTTTTGGGTGGACCCTTACATGCCTCAATCTGTATTTTCTAATACTCCAGAAAAGGGATGAGGGCACATGCAATTCTCCCCTCAGTGACTAACAGTAATTTTTCATTGAAGAAATGAAAAAATTTCTCTTGTACGAAATGATTTTTTTTTCCTAACTCAAAAATCTGCTGTGTAGTATGAAGATATCAATGTGTCTTTGTCTAATTTGGATTTCTGTCTGTAAGAGCAGCCAAAAAAATTATTAGCTAATCCATTCATTTCTTTTCATCAACAGGTCTCTAGAAGAATAGAAGCAGAGCCATACCATATTCCTCTTTGAGAATACCAGAATGGTGGGAAAGAATGACACAACTGGTTGCTAGGAAAAAGTGTGTTCACCTATTTCTTGAAAATTATTCCCAAGGAAACACAACTCTTACACAATTACACATATGTGTGCACACACATATATGGATTTAGCATGATGTCCAAGAGCAAGGGCTTGACTTCATTATGTGAAAGAGAGAAATCAAGAATTAAGATCCGGAGAATGAAACTCGAGATTTTAACAGTTAACATGTTAATTTCTGCAGCTGCTGCTTAGTTGCATGCAGGGCTCTAGTTATGGCTCTACCACTGATCTGGTGGGTATCCCATACAGCTTGCTTAGACTAAACTAAAACCATGGCTAAGAAGTCATGATGTCCCACAGAATCCCTCAAGGCAGATATGAAGGTGCCTATAATCCTTCCCTTGGATGTGAGATACAGCCAGGAAGATGCAAGTTGCTTGGAATTAGGCACCAGACTCAGGAGAGTTATACTGACACTGGTAAATTGCATTGATATTTGTCTCAGTTGAAGACTGACAGTGATTCCAGCTCCTTACCCTGATCATTTTTCCTTCAAGCAGGAGAGTTTCACAATGCAGTGTCTTGGAGGATCATACCTACAGTTCAGGTTGACATTCAAACCTGGATGCAGTCTTCAGCTTTTTTAACATTTTTCTTTTAATACTGTAGGTGATCTGTATCTTGCTCCCCCTGGCCACTCCCTACCCTCTGAGTCCCTTTTCAACTTGCCCTGGTGACAGCTGCTCAGGGGACATGGGACACAGCTTACACTTGGGAAGGTGAGTGTCAGAGCTGACCACCTTATATCTAAACAGCACCGAGTGTGACTGCTTCTCTGTGGTTTGGTTCCTCTGTCTGCTAAGAGCCTTTGTAGGCAGAAGCACTGCAGTGTTCATTGTAGGTATGGGATAAATGATGAAACTCTGTCTTGATGCTTCCATCATGTACCAAAATAGAGTATTTTACCTCTGCAACTGAGAGCAAAGGCATGTTGCCTGCAATGGAGAAGGAAAGAATGAGGATAAGGTCCCTCTCCCCAGCTCTAGTATTTCAGGCTTGGATTTAGAGAGCAACCAGAGGAAATCTGGCACTGAGTTCCTACTGAATTTAGACATTTTACTGATTTAAATGCCACTGATTAAAAAATGAAGAAGGGAAACCCTTGTTTTTGCTGATTCCAAAAAATGCTTGCGGGAGCCCTCTGTTCCATCGGACACAAGCGCTCTGAGATGTCACCAGGAGTTTCCAAGTTTCAGCCAGCAGGCAATGCTCTTCACTGCTGTGGTTTTCCCTTCACCATGACTCCACCCCGTTGACCTTTAAGTGAAGTAATAGGCTGACGAGAACACTTCCAAAGCAGAGCACTTTTCCGACTGCCTTACAACCCCTTTCTTTCCCTCTGTCTATCAGACTCAATAAGTATAAGCCTCAAACACCAGTCCCACCGGCATCTGCCAGGATAGATTTCCAAGTTTTTTTATGGGCTTCATAAAGTTGGGATCAGGGGGATTTTTCCACAAGACTTGAGTAGAAAGAAAGACTTTCTCCACCTCTTTTTTTTTTCTTTTTTTTATTTTTTTTAATTTCATCTTTCGTTCTTTCATTTGGGAAACGAGCTCATTCTGAGAATAAAAATAACTCCTTGATTTGTGTACTTCTTCCTTAAAACAGAGCGAGACTTGTTGGTGGATCTAATAAAGTTTTTTTTCTCTCTTTCTTTCTCTCATGCACTATTAGGCTGTAATTTTATCCAGATGCCTTTGCTACTAATAGCCTTCCACTTTGTGTTTCTGTATTTCACACACACACATCTGCCAGGCCATCTTTTCTTGATGTATCTCACATCTTTTCACCTTCTCCTTAAGATCTGCTCTGAAGATCATCAGACTCTGTCAGTCTTTTCCTCCGGTCTGTACCTCCTCACTTTCATGGCTTATAACTTCATCTTGATTATTAAATACATTAGCCAAATAGAAGGGGAAGGCATTTCAGAGATGCCTGGTGGCCAGCACCTTAATGCTGTGCAAGAAGACCAAAGCAAACTGTTAAAGGAAGAGCCAGCCAACCCAAAAGGATGGTCAAAGCAGACTAAGGGAGCTGGTAAGGAGGCTGCCTCCCCTACCCTTTCCCAGTCTCAACTGAAGGAAAAGAGATCCATTCACAATTAAAGCAGAGAAAATGGAGATAACACATTTAGGAAATTAAAAGGATGGAATTGCCAAAACTGTTTGTTGCCCAAGGGCATGCAGTGAGGCACATTGGCTACCTACCAACAGTAGGGATTGTTAGAAATGTTCACCACCAGCTGAGAAAGCCTTGTTCACAACCTGTTCCTGAGTGCCAGGTCTCTGGCATGGGGTTCATCCTTTCTCATTGTGTTTACACAACATTGCTGACTTCTGTGGGTTCCTTAACTTATTTTCCATGCTGGTAATGTAAATAATCTGGAAACTAAGAGCAACTCCACTCTGGTTAAAGCCCTGTGCCTGCCAAGCAGGGTATAGAGCTGGTCAGCAGGCCTGGAAGATACCAGTATGGGATTTAGGAATGGCATGTTCATTTTCCCTGTCTGCTTCTGTTGTCCCAGGACAAGTCAACACATTCCTCTGCACCTGCTTCGTCATCTGCAAAGTAAAGATGCCATTATGTCCTTCATTTGCCTTCTTTAGGCCATGGGCATTCAAACGGTGGCCTTTGCTGACGGTGGGCCTAGTAAGAAAGCAGCAGTGGCATTTGTTCATGATGCTGGCAGCTTCTCTACCAATGTGTGCTGGAGCCTAGTCTAAGGATTGCAAATGGTAACAGAGGTCACACAAAGAAACACATGTGTTTCCTGGGATCTGGGAGTGGAGGAGAGCACTCGAGTCTTCCCAGCCCTGATTCCAAGATGCTGCCTCTCTAATGCCTTCTCTGATGTTGCTCACAAACACAAGAAGTTGAGGATAAGGTCCAGTTACCTTGAGTCAGATATCTAATTCTATTTGGGATGTCATGGGGTACCCTAAACACATATAGGATTGGTGGATATGAGAGAGAAGCTAAGGAAAATCTTTTTCCTTCTGGAAAGGCAGTGGGAAGCCAGTGGGAAATGGGAGCAAGTGCGTTTGCTTGAGCAACCAAATTTCGACTTGAAAGAGTGCTTCTTCAGAGGGCAAAGTACGCTTTTCCACCAGGTCTTGTTTGATCTGAATTCCTGCAGAGGAGTCAGGGATGAGGGGAGGAACAGCCCGGAAAGGTCTATCCCAGGGCAATGTGACCTTTTCAGTAGAAACCACATTCTGTCTGTGGCAAGACTGTTCCTTGCTCACCACTCCATAACCTGTATGTGATCAGAGACTGACACTAAAGCTCTTGAGATTTAGAGTAAAGCTCAATGTAATTAAACCCAGCCAAGTCCACGGAAGCTCACTGCAATAAAACAATAATTTTTCTTTGCACACACCTTGTCACACAGCAAGCAATAGGGATTGGGAAAGAACATTTCTACTTCTTCTGGCAAGAATAGGTATGTTGGCTGCCCAGCACCGGGTTACCCCAACTTCTACCTAATCTCATCCAAGCACTTGCACATTAATAGACCCATGCTGTGATCATTCTGTGTATAAACTTGTCTTCTTTGCAGTGATTTTCAGACAAACCTGACAGGAGCAAAATTAGCTCCTCTGGAGAGGCTGACTGATACTTCTGAATGGGTTTAGTTATCGTTACTGCTCCCTAGATGAGGGCCCCAACTTTCCCTCTCTTATATACAGGTTTCTCAGTCATTTTCTTCTCCAAAGGGCTAATATGTCATCATTTGTTCCTTGACAGTGTGTTTGGACTTTTTTTGTGGGAGTGTCATGACGAAATCATAACACTGTTGAAGGACAGGGACAAAAGCTACAGCAAAGCTGAAACTGTGAAGGTTCAGGAAAATGTTCCCCTGGACACAGGGACTGCCAACACCATGAGGGTCCAGGGTGTTCTATCTTTATCTTAGCCATCTTTATAAGTCAGCTGGTTTGAGTTAGCCCTTTGGGATCAAGGGAAACCTTCCAGTTGCCCTGGCTTGTTGGCTTTTTTTTCCCCCCCCACAGGGTTTCAATTCTTAATGAGCAACTTTGTCCCTTAAATTAAACTACTTTCTTGTTTCAGTTTGCTTACTCCTGTGAGCTCAGTCTTCCAGATCATGCTTTAATATTTGGTGTTTAATTTGGCCCAGGTCATATTTATTTGAGTGCTAATTAGGGGCTAGATCTGCAGAGCCCTGGGTGGGCTGAGTGAGGCCGTGTCCACCATGCACTTGGCTGCCTACACCTCGCTTGGAGGTTGTGAGGAACATGGAGAGAAGGTGAACCAGGTGAGTTCAAGAGGAAGAAGCTGTAACTGTGAACAGCATCTCACCCCATGTCCTGGTGTTGTGACAAGAGGCCATATCTTGAGAAGCATCTGACAGTGTGTGTCATTCACTACATTAGCTTATGTACTGATGGGGAAAACCAGTGAAATATACCTAATACACTGCTGCTGTACCTGAGTTTCCCTGGATTTCTCTCTGCCATGGTGCATCATAGACAATGCCTGCATCATTTATATAGAATAATAGAATAATAAAATTATTTAGGTGGCAAGAGACCTTTAAAGGCCATCTAGTCCAACCCTCCTCACAAGCAGAGAGATCTTCTACTACATCAGGTTGCTCAGAGTCCTGTCCAACCTGGACTTGAATGTTTCCACAGATGGGGCCTCTAACACCTCTCTGAGCAACCTGTGCCAGGATTTCATCACCCTCCTCATAAAAAGTTTCTTTCTTGTATCTAGTTTGTGAGTTGACCAGTCCTCATAAATAAATAGGTTTCCAAAACAATGTAAATACATGTTGATACACAGTGGTAAATTAGAACCATAGAACCTCTTAGGTTGGAAAAGAGCTTTAAGATCATCAAGCTCCAACTGTTAATCAAACACTGCTAGTACCACCACTAAACCATGTCCCTCTTAGCACAAATTTGTAGTAACCCACCTCTAAATATAATGGAAGGACTCACCTGGTATCTACCTGAGCTGGAGTGGCCATGTCTTGTCCCATTTTCACCCCAATGGGAGCCACTATACTGCTCTTCTCCAGTCCTTGCTCTATGCTGAGAGAGGACTCAGGAGGTGCAATGCATGGGGCTTTCACAAGGAACCATCACAACATGGAGAACAAGAGAGAAGGGATGAAACAGCACCATATTGGGGTCCCATTTGCATCTGTAGGTAGTATGCAGCCAGCCCTGATGCAAGAATTGGAATGGAAATGGAAACATGGCCTCCTCTGAACTCCTGAAATACCCTTCCCAAGGGGAACCTCTGAATCACAGAATCACAGAATGGTTTGGGTTGGAAGGGCCCTTAAACCCCATCCAGTTCCAACCCCCCTGCCATGGGCAGGGACAGCTTCCACTAGACCAGGTTGCTCCAAGCCTCATCCAGCCTGGCCTTGGACACTTCCAGGGATGAGACATCCACAGCTTCTCTGGGCAACTTGTCCCAGTGCCTCCCCACCCTCTTCAGGAAGATTTTTTTCCTGATATCTAATCTGTGAAGGATCGAAGAGCCTTTCCCTCTGTCCTCCCCTCTTTGTTCAGGGTGAGTGCCCTGTTCACGGCTTTTTGAGGGGTATGTGCCCACTGAAAGCACTGTAACATCTCAGATCAGATGATATGAAATGCAAGTGCCCCTCAACTTCTCTCAGTCTCATTAAGCCCTGAAGTCACAAGTCACAGCTTTAATGAGAATGGTGGGAACTCATGAAGAGCCACTGCAAGTCCAATTCTCCAGGTTTCCCCTGGCCAAGTGGGAGAGGAGCCTTCATGCAAAATATACAGGTGGTCTGGGAGTGGCTGCTCTCCCCCTGCTAGATCATACCTAGTTGTGAAGGTACTTCTGTCTCCTTTGACTCAGCAGGTATAAAAAAAATGTCCATCTGGGTCTCAGTAGCACAGCATCCCCTATGTTTAGGAAAAGGTAACGTTCATTCCCTCCCACTTCCATCTCCCTCAAACTTGCTTTCTCTGCTGACATTAAAAAGCACACACATGCAAAGTCAAGATACCTGAGAGACGCGACAGGAGAGCTCCAAGTAAATGCACTGTGGTGTCTCAGCCCAACCTAGGACAAACAGGAGCTCTTATTGAGCTGAATGATAGAAGCAGGAGCACAGTGCATCCAAACTCTGGTGGCATGAAGGAGGTGGGTGATAAGAAAAGAAAAAAACTTGTCTCAGCCGTCCTGCCTTGGTCGAGAGGTTGAGAAGAGGCTGTGCATCAGGAATGGAGCAAACACCAGCGGCAAAGATCCCGGTGCAGGGATGAGGTGTTAATACATGGCCTGCCATTTATGAAGGCAGGACAGCACTTACTAGCTTACACTGCAGCCTTGCAAGGGAACGGCTATTCCCAGTCAGAGAGAGGCCGGAGCTTAAATTTAGCAACATATTCAGTCTGCTAAATCGATGCATTCCTTAAAAGAGCTGGGCCATTCATGCAGCATATTTTCGGTTTACCACATGGCTTCTTGAAGTGATAGCCAATGAGTAATCTGAAAAGGTTCCCACTTCAATCATTTTTAATATTGCACTTTGGTCACTTTGACTTAAACGTGAGCCGTCCCAACCCCATTAAATCTGCCTGTCAACCCCTCTTGCTAAGTAAATGTCAACAACAACATAAAGCGCCTGGGATTCATTTTGCCATTGAATCATGCATGATTGGTGGCAGGTTTTCAATCGGAAAAGCACTGGCTTTCTTTCCGTCCCTCCCTACCCCCCTCCCTGCCTGACTCACTGTTCCAGTCCCTCGTGACCTTTTCTACGCTTGCCTTGTGAAACTGTCAAAGTGCCACCAAAAAACAAACAGGCTTCCAACCCAAGGGGGATCCGGGATGAACCAGAGGGGTGTTGCTGCTAACAGAGATGTGCAAACCACCCTTAAGAGAGAAAGATGAACAACAACCCAAAAAAAGAATATTGATTCAAATTTAATTGTTCTGTTCCCAAGGAAAAAAAAAAAAAGAAAAAGAAAATTAGACCTAATTCCACAGGCACAGGGGAAAAGCTGGGAAGGATTTTTTTTTTCCTCTGATTTATTCCTTATGTTTCTATTCCCTTGTTCCTTTTTGACCAATATATAAAAAGAAAAGGGGGGGGGCGCGGGTGGAGCGGGATAAGAAGGTCATTCTAGGGACGGCAACTGTCAGTGATAGTGAAGTAAATGGTCCTACTGAGATGATCCACACGGATGTCTCCTGTTTCCAGCAACAGACTCTTGTTCTTGTAAATCATTCACATTGCTGCTTCTTCCCTCCTGTCCCTTCAAAATCCATCATGGAAAAACAGTGTCTGCACCATTCCTAGAGTCTGCTTGGAATAAAGTTGGATGCTTCTATTTAATGTCATGTCTTTGATGAAAACTGCCTCCAAAATGGAGTTAAACAAGCCAACTGGAGAGCTGGATAAGTGCGGGTGAGGGGAACCGTGCGAAAGCATACACTGAGGCAAGGTTCAAAGTGATGCTCTTCCCATGGGAGATAAGGCATGGAGACAAAAGCCATGACAGATGTTGGGAGCACCAGGAGTGAAGGACGTTCTCAGGGAGGCTCTGGAGGAAGGGAGGACCAACGCACCCTTAGCAAGCAACAACAGCAGGAGAAGGATGAGTAAGAACGGCCAAAAGAATGAGCAGGAGGCTCCTGAGACAGTAGAAATAGGGCCTCAGGCAGCTCTGCCAGCTCCTGGAGACCTCTGAGAGGGGAGTCCTTGTTTATGGCAGACCATTGGAAAGACCTTTGCCTGATAGTTTCAGGGCCATGCCAAGAATGTGAAGTGCTCATCACTGAGTAAATGAAGAATTGAACCAATTCTAAGAGCTTATGCCAAACCCCCTAGGTAAAAAGTTCTCCTTTAAATCTGTTCAGCTTAAAAGTCTGAGTTTTGTTACCCTCCAAGCCGGGTTTGAAGAGAACACCTATTTGCACCCCACTCCTCACTTCGTTCCCTGCACCTTTAGCCATGGCAATGCGCTTTTTCTCTAAGGTGATGTGACTGTCTACCCAGATTAAGGGATTCTCTTTTCTCCAGACCGAGGGAACACAGGGCACACAGTGTTTCCTGCATCTAGCTCTTTCTTGCAGCTACCCACTGTTCCCCACAGTGGCTTTCCTGCTCACCAGCAGTAGCTGTTGTGGTTACACACATTGCGTTGCGAGAGTTACTGTGAGCAAAAGCACTGAGACAGACTTCAAACAATACCCATCGTGGATTAATCTTGGAATCCTAAAAATAAGGAGATTGTGCCCTCATATGGTCAAATGGGTGATGTTTTCTTTCTGAAATGGATGAAGGTTTCCAGGTCAAGAGTGTTGTTTACACTCATCAGTTGATTGCCCTTAACAGTGGCTGTTAAACTTTCCCCAAGTTTATTTTCCTTCCTTCATCCCAGGACTTAACCCTCCTTTGGTTGGTTTAAAAAGCTCCAAGGAGGCAATTGAAGATAAATAAATAATGAAGTCAAAAGGATGGGAAGGTTGCGTGTAGTTAGCCCCCAAGTAGGATGTCCTTTTTTTTGTGCCCACCAAACAGAGTCTGGCCAGGTCACTACTGGAATAGGAGACCACAGGAGAAATCACTCCTGAGGAGTTTTGGTGGCTTATTGATCTAAAGTCTGACTTTATACCATAGCTCATGTCCTTCCTTCTCCATCAGCCTTAATACAATTCTAGAGGAGGCAAATTTGCTTCTCTCAGCAGAGGTGTACAGTGAACCAGGGAGGTCTACTGATCCGTAGTTATCGAAGGCCTTTCTATAAAATAGAGAAGTCTAATTGCTTGTGCCCAATCAATCAAATCTGCCCTTTTAATATCTGTCCTTAATTAGTGCATGGTATTTCCCTGTGGCCACAAAACAGTTGTTGGCTTTGTCCCCAGGGGTGGCTGGTTTTCATTGCCAGACAAAATTATTTGTTTCTGTAAATATGTGAATGGGACTTCTGGGGAAGAGAAATCATTAAAAAACCACTCAAGAGAAGATACAGTCATTGGGGAATGAAGTGAGGGTTCCCATCATGTACTTGGGAACTAGCAAGTAGCCCTCCTGTTTCTGTCCAGTCACAGAAGACCTTTGATTGCCAAAGGGAAGTAGGTCTGGATGGAGAAATGTGGATCTCACTGTCCCTCCATCCCTTTTGTCATCAAGACCCGAGAACAGGACCAAAATTTTCACACCTTTTGTCTGATGCATGGCAGAGGTGCTCAATGAATGAAGTGGTGGATCCATCCAATCACCCATCTTTACTGTTTCTTCTCCAGCATTTGTAGTCCTGCTTTATTACAGTGTGGACATGGGGTCCTGTATATAAATATCACTGCACTGAAAGGCTGTTTAGGTGTCTCTCATATATCCCATAGAAGTTGCTGGTGGACCTCTGGGAGTACATGGACCACAAGCTAAAAGTCATGGATTTAGCGTACTTATTGGTAGGAGTTTCCAAAGCTGCAGCTGCAGTAAAAAAGTTTCATGGAACTTGGTAGAAGAAAGTTAATTTATACTAGCCAAAACTGTTTTCCAAGGTCCTTTCAGTCTGTAGAAATTTGTCAGTCTCTACCCCATGTCCTTATCACATGATTGACATTAAGAAGCTTTCCTTGTGAGTCAAGTAGTATGTGGGGGAGAAGAAATTGATTTGAATCAACAAAATTTACAGATTAATTTAAATGAAAACACACTGATCCGGCTATGACAAATGTCTTTAATAAATGCAATGCAAGCTCCCAATGTTCTAAAGAGCTTTCTTGGCAAGGTGAGGTTGCCATTAAAGCTGGAAGAGAAGGATTTTGTGAATGGGAATTGTACCGCTGCCCTGATCCCCTTTGGCACGAGCCTCCTGGAGGCAAAAGGGAGAGACACAGAGAGGGAGAGACCTTCAGGAATGATCCACAGATGGAATAATATTAACAACTACACCACGAGAGCTGCGCCAGTAAAGATGTTGGCTTCCTCTTCAGTATGTTTAGCAGACCAAAGTTCAAGTGGATGGCAAACGGTTTCAGGGAAATAAGAGGCTGAGAAAGATGGGCTCCAGTCATCTGGGGTGGGCTCAAGGCTGCACTGTGGGCTAGTGCAAGTGCAGGAATTCTGCTGCAGAAAATATGATATTATATCATAGGAATGTGGGGCTGGAAGGGATCTCAGTGGGCCACCTCATCCATTTCTCTGCTTTGATGCAAGTTCAGGTATAGCTTAGCTAACTGACAGATGTTTTGTCTAGCATATGCATAAAAATCCCCTGTAGGCAAACTAACTCCGTGGTTCACTGTCCTTATCACTAAATGGTTCTCTTTTCTTTTTTACTATCAAATTTAAACCTGCCTTTCTCTCATTTAAAACCTTGACTTAATTTATCACCAGTCCACATGGAGAATAGTTTGTTTCTCTCTTTGCAGCTGATTTTCATATGTTTGAATACCATTATCATGTCTTTCCTCAGTCCTTCAAGCTCTAGACAAAACAGCTGTAGTCTCTAACCTTAGTCCCAGTTGTTTCCTCCTACATTATATTGCATGTAATCATACTATATATATTACTTATATACTTACTATACTTACTAGTTATACATACTATATATACTACTATATATACTATATTCTATTGAACAGAATAGAATAGAATAGAATAGAATACAATACAATACAATACAATACAATACAATACAATAACACTATTTCAGATTTCAGTTGGAAGGGACCTACCACGATGATCGAGTCCAACTGCCTGACCAGTTCAGGGCTGACCAAGTCAAAGCATATTATTAAGGGCCTTGTCTAAATGCCTCTTAGGCATACATAATCCACCATGGGATGGACTTTATTTTCATGCCACAACATGGCTCTCAAAATCCTACCAATGGATTCCGTTCCAGACTTGGAGATCCTGGTCACTATGGCATTAACAGTAACTAGTAACCAAAAAAAAAAAATTGTTTAAAAGTAATCCTCAAAATTATATTACTGCAAACCCAATAACTATTTTTCTAATGTTTTATACTATTCAACCTCATTCCATTTACTGGTTGTTTTTCTATGCAGTTAAGAGCTCATGGCTTTTGCCTTTAAAGTTCACTTTGGAGATAGGAAGATGTGACAAGATGCCTGTTATGGCAAATAATTTTTAAAGGTTTGGGGCTCATTCTAAAAAGACACTTAAGATATGCTTTGCCTTGCTGTCTTGTCATCTGAAAATTGGGGATCTAATTTACACCACACAAAAATGCTGATATCTCTGAATAATTGAAAGGGAAATCTAAATGGATGGTTAACACTAGCTGCCCAACTTTTAGAGAGGAAACTCAAGCTTCACGTGTTTCTGAAATGAGGACCAAAAGTAGGACAGTTGGATAGAAAAAAGTAAAATACTAAAAGTAGTTTAATTGGATAGAAGGATGAACAAAGAGAGAAGGAGGGAAAACAATGAATGAGTGTGGAAAAGACAAGAAGTGGATGTAAGGGAGAGTGAAAGGAAGAGAAACATATTCTTTCACAAATTTCACAAGAATCTCTTTTGCAAAATGTCACATTATTAAGGTTGTTGGCTCCTCCTTGCAGAGGGAATTAGAACAAAAATCTGTAGACAAGGCACAAAGAAACTGGAGGGAGAGGAGGCATGTTAACCTACAGTTCACTTCAAGCCTCCATGACAATGGGATTCACAGGTGTTTCAAACCCAGGCTCTGGAGCTGTGAGAAGTTCCTATCGAGACACAGAAGGCCAATTTAGCTGGATGAGTTGGTCAATAAACAAGGAGAGCCAAAACACTGTATTCAGCACTACCAGGGACCATGGAGTCCAGGGAGTTCCTAAACTGATGTCTGAAAATGCTTTGCCTCCATCTATAGTAGAGGATTGGCTAGTGTAAGGTCTTAATAGAGAAAAGATAAATAGGGCCATAAGTGAGAAAAGACAAAGCTTCTTCAAGTCCCCAGAAAAGTTAATACATTGATTTGGTGTAGTTTAAAGAGGCCCAGTAGGGCAAGCAGGCTGAAACACAGATGTTCTTCCAAAGCTGCCTTGGATTGTAGTCAGCATCTGGGGAAAGGGTAAAATGACAGAAATCAGTGGGATGCTGCACTATCCAGAATCAAAACCACATGAAAGCAGGAGACTATTTTTCAAAGAGGGAAATTCCAGAAGGGAAATAGAGTATCTGTAGCTGACATCATTCCCCATCAGGCTAAATTGATGGGTGGGAGAAGATATCAGCACCGACTTTAGCATCCCTGCTGCCTGATACACAACCAACCAAATCAGCAGTCCACAGCCCTCAAAGAAGAACGACTTGTCTGATCCCATTGCACAGAGGACATCAGTGATAGGATATAACAGTGCCTGGGGAAGCACAGTAGCATTGCCAGCCGAGCGCAGCCTAAGGGAGCCATCTACCAACCCTTACAGCTCCTCCGGAATCCTCCCACAGGCTTCTGCTACCACAAAATCTGGGAAGACTTGAGTTCATTTTCTTTTTAATATTTTTTTTTTCCCCCAACATTCATAATTTTCCAGGGCACAATTCTGTCACACATTTTTCCAACATCTGTTTCTCAGAGAGCTCTGACAGTGAGGCAGAGGTCCTTTCTGACCCTGTACCACTCTTCCTCAGGAACAGAGGGACAACTTCCTATTTGCAGGAACTTGGGGAAGAGGCAAGGAGGCTGCAGAAGATTTGTTATATTTCAGGCAAGGAGACTTGGAGAGTTTGGGAGCAGGCTAAGTGGCAATCCTCTCTCCTCTTTCTGCCTTTCCATGTCACTGGACTGATAATGTAGAAACCTTCGTTTGCAGAGACATGGCATGTCAAAGCAAAGACACAGTGGGCCAGATGCAGCCTTCAACTTAGGTCCAGATCACCTGTCTTGACATCTAACAGGAGCACAGGTAATATAAATGTTCAAGACAACAATTCAGGTTGCTTTGCTACAAGGATGACCTGGTTATGAAGGCATGCACTATTAACTGATGCAGTAATTCAGGACTGAAAAATTTTGTAGGCACTAACATATAAGATTTTGTGCTGGAGAAACAGATAGGACCACAGTTACGGTAAGACACAGAAATTGGATGTAGGTCCTTTTGTTTGCTGGTTGGAGGCAATATCATTTCTCTAGTGGAGTTAAGGCAAGCTCTGAATCTGTCCCATTCTTAGTATTTTGAGGTCTCAAGAGAGAGACTAGGAGTTCATAGAAGGTCTCTTACATTTGTCCTTCTGTCACACTCTCTACCTTCTATAGTGTAGTGTGGAGGCATTCACATTTCTTTTGTTCACCATAGGCCTGTCTAGACTGTGAGTGCT